>NC_061842.1:4865497-4875497 GCF_019202785.1 Penaeus chinensis
TATATTTTTTTCCTGCAGTAACAAAGAGGAAAATGAAACAGTTGCATGCACTTGATACTGATACTAATGTGTGTGAATCTGCGGATTCTATGCCATGTACAGTGTAACCCAGAGTTTGGAGAGTCTGTTTGTAGAGCTGGAATCTGTGCGTACAAATGTTAAGCAAGAAAAAGTTTCTGGTTTAGAAGTTCTAAGTTTTAACTTGGTGTGTATTTTATAGATGGAAAAGACTGACCAGACCCTCAGATCACAACTGTTAGTTGCTTTTTCAGAATATGACTCAGTGATATATAGTTGTAAAGGGTATATGTAAATGTATAAATTGACGTACATATTTGTTTTTCTCTCGGAAAAAAATTATGATCCATAAATAATTTGCAGTTGATAGCAAACGCTGAAATTGTACTTTCTTTCTGCATTGTGCCTTTTCGGTTTGGCTAGAAGATTGTTTTCTATTTATATCTATAATACATCATGTTGTTGTAAAATTACCTCTCTCTCTCTCTCTCTCTCTCTCTCTCTCTCTCTCTCTCTCTCTCTCTCTCTCTCTCTCTCTCTCTCTCTCTCACTCTCTCTCTCACTCCCCCCCCTCTCTTTCTCTCTCACTCCTCCCCCCCCCCTCTCTCTCTCTATCTTTCTCTCTCTCTCTCTCTGTCTCTCTCTCTCTCTCTCTCTCTCTCTCTCTCTCTCTCTCTCTCTCTCTCTCTCTCTCTCTCTCTCTCTCTCCCTCACTCTCTCTCTCTCTCACCCTCACTCTCTCTCTCTCTCTCTCTCTCTCTCTCTCTCTCTTTCTCTCTCTCTCTCTCTCTCTCTCTCTCTCTCTCTCACCCTCTATCTCTCTCTCTCTCTCTCTCTCTCTCTCTCTCTCTCTCTCTCTCTCTCTCTCTCTCTCTCACCCTCACTCTCTCTCTCTCTCACCCTCATTCACTCTCTCTCTCTCTCACCCTCATTCTCTCTCTCTCACCCTCACTCTCTCTTTCTCTTACCCTCCATCTCTCTCTCTCTCTCTCTCTCTCTCTCTCTCTCTCTCTCTCTCTCTCTCTCTCTCTCTCTCTCTCTCTTTCTCTTTCCATACCTCACTCACTCACCCCCCCTCTCTCTCCCTATTTCTCCCCCTATCTCTCTCCCTCCCTCCCACCCACCTTCTTTCCTTCTCTCCTCTCACCCTCCCTCTCTCCTCTCCTCACAAACAGAAAGGGATCGGACCCTGATCGAAGAGGACGGACCCAAACCCTAAAGTAGTAAAAACACTAACGAGGGAAATATAGACGCAGGTACTTCAGCAGAAAGTTGCCACGATTAAAATTAAGCCTGAAGATTGGGATTACTAATTTAATTAAGACTGAAGATACTGACTACGCCCTTGAAAGGAGAAAAACGAGATTGGCTGGTCAAGGATGCCATTAGAGACAGAGACTGCTGTATATCAGGCGGAGAAAAGAAAAGTAAGAGGGACAGAAGGGTAGATAGAAAGAGAAAGAGAGCAAAGGAGAGACAGAGACAGACACGGACAGACAGGAAGGACAGGGCAAACTGACACACATAGCGAAACGAGAAATAATATGCGAATACGACCCGTTCATCTTGCTGAATTAACTCTTGTGTACATAAACTGACGAGGGAAAAGTGGCTGGCATAGATTGCGTGTTAAACGTTATGAGAGTCCCTTGTGCGCAACACTGCATTGCTGTACTAGTGTATTTTTCTTAATAACTGTTAATAAAAAAATACTCGTATTATATAACATATAATTGTAGCTACATGTTTATCTTCCCATTAAGATTTTAAAAGAGGGAGAATATTTATCACATTATCCGTCATAAGTAAAGTACCTCTCATCATGCCAACACCTTTCTAATTGCACCGAATAAGGAGGATCGTTAAATCACGCATATAACTACGAGTCTGTAAACACATAAATCAGGCTGTTAGATACATATAAAAGAATGCCGACGCAATTATGTCCTTTGACTCCTGCGTGTGCTGTGTGAGTCGTGCTTTCGTCCAAGACAAGGTAATTGGATGGCTCGACTCCTTCTAAGATTTATTCCTTCACTTCACATGATTTGAGTGCTTAAGAATTTCTTCTAATTTCTTGGTTAATGATGCTCCGCCCCCCCCCCCCCCTCTCTCTCTCTCTCTCTCTCTCTCTCTCTCTCTCTCTCTCTCTCTCTCTCTCTCTCTCTCTCTCTCTCTCTCTCTCTCTCTCTCCCTTTATGTTCCAAAGCAGATATCAATTTTAAGCTATCTTTAGAAAGCAGGGAAGAGGGAATGCAAGACAGAAATGTGGAAATACCTGGATTAGATAAATCCTCTAATACTATGATTTAATGCAGTGAATCATGAACTTTATCCCTTTAGCTTTTGTGTGTGTTTGCTGTTCCTTACGTCTCTCTTTCCGTTTCTGTTTCTCCATCCCCCTGCTGCCCTTTCTTTCTGTCTCTGCCTCTATCTTCCTATTTCCCCGGTTATCTCTCTCTCTCTCTCTCTATCTATCTATCTATCTCTCTCCTTTCCTTCTTCCTATCCCTCTTCACCAATTCATCTCCTTATCTCCCTCTCCATCTCTTCGTCTCCATACCCCCCCCCCCCTTTTCTCTCTCTTTTCTTATTTTCCTTCTCCTGCAAAATTTATATATGATGATTATTTAACAAACGCAATGCATTCAAAGTATATCTAAAGAAAATTAAACCACAACCTACAGTTAAGAAAAACTCTTGGCGTGAGGGGAGGCAACATCCAAGTTCACAAGACAGGTTATGACACTCATATGACGAAATACAAACTCATTCAGTTTATTCACCGGTCTCCGCTGTGCAGCAAGTTAGAAGATGCTAAGACTCGACGAGGTTATGATCTACCAGAGCGATTGTTAAGGTGGCGGAGGCTAATTTACATGCCACGGTCTCTGCTCAGCGTCGTCAGGGACTGGTTTTGGTTGTTAGGGGCCATGCAATATATTATGTAATTACTGAGCGGCTCCTTTCTGCATCTTTTTTGTCATATTTGCATCAGCTTGAACTCCGTTAGTCCTCCGTCGTTACTTAAAATAAACAACTAGCACAATCTTCTAGAAACGTTCTAGGAAACACTAGCCAGTTTTCGATAAGGAAATTGAAATGTTACCTCGAGGTTTCTTACAACTTTCTGGAAGTGAATGTGAGAGAGCTCTGCAAAATAAGTATTTATGGTTAGTATCTGGCACGTTAAATCAACATCAAAGAGCCTGTGCATATTCGTATGCAGTTATCTGAAACCGATCAGTTTTGTTTTCAATTCAGGAAATGAAAGTGACATTGCTGTAATCACGAAACAGCATCCGGCATCTCAGGCAAATTGAAAATTCGATGTACCTCTTTATGGTTACGAAATCACCCGACGGAATATACGCTTTATAAAGAACGGGTCGTTTAATATCCCTTTACCTGCAAGTTTCAAAGATACAAGTTTATGCAAGATCTTATCATTATATTTCAACCCGTCTCCCTTCTCGAGGCTCGAGGAAGAGGGTGTATGGAAAAGAAGAATAAAGGTGGAATTGAGGAAAGAAGGAAGTAGGGAAAGGAGAGGGGGGGGGGGGGGGGGCAACGGAGAGGGAAGAGAAGCAACACATGGTTCTAGAGGGAAAAGAAGAAGGGAAGGGGTAGAGAAGGATGGAGGAAAAAAAGATGAGGGAGAGGGACGTGGGCGACAGAGAGACGAGACGTGGTTCTTGCAGGAAGAGGAAGAGTAATACAAAAATATGTATTAGGTTAGACCAAAGACACATGACTGTGAGAGAGAGAGGGATAAAATGAAAAGGAGAGAGAAGTGTCAAGTTCCCCTTCCTGAAGTGGGGAGTCGCGGAGTTTTATAATTATACGTATTTAGATAGATAACAAAGGAAGAAAATTAAAAACTTTTAAAGCCAGAAAGGGAAAAGCGAATGGTGAAGAGGGCCTAAAGCTCACGAAGGGAAACAGCGGATAAGGTAAGAGGAGATTTCGAGACTCATTATAGATTAAACTTCTGCATAATGTTAATATCAGGAACATGCCAGGCATCGGTTAACGAGTGAGTTATCGAATTCACCGAGCTCGAGCCAGTTTAGTGCCATTAAACTGCAATATTACGAAGGGTGCGCAATTTTCAGTAATTAAAGCACTGCTTCAACTTCCTGGACACAATGAACCTGAATCAGATTAAGACAATGAAACTAAGGTTTATGTCTGTATGAAGAGTGACGTTGCAATTTCACAGAGCTTATCTTCAGCAAAAGTAAGTTAATGATGTGATTGAACAACCCCATTATCTCGCTCCTCGCATTAAGCCGAGTAAAGCACAGTCTCTACTGAAGCTAATTATGACCTCAACCTTCTAATTAGTCTAAACGATTTAGAAATTTCTCGAGAAAGTCCTTGTCCACAAGTTCTCGCGACTCAGGACTGTGGACGTAACTAATGATCGAAGTAATCCATTATTCCATGCAGCGCGAGCGAGCGATTGACGGTCGGGAGAGAGAAGTGACGCGAAGCAATACTAATTATGCAAATGGAGGAGCGCCAGCGACGATTGCAGATTACGTTGCTTCTCTCTCCACCCTTGCGTCGACATCACTTACCCATAGATTGCAGTCTTCAAGTTTCCACAAACCGCTGGGAGGAGGGGGGGAGGTAAGAGAGGGAGAGGAAAGGACGAGGAGGGCTGGAGGTTTAAAGTTAAGACAAGTATAACCGTAATTCGAAATCTGTTGCAACATAATCACGGCCAGAGCAACATCGTAAGCCGGAAGGAAAGTACGTAAACTTGTCGGGCTCCTGTCTGATGTTTCGCGGAAGTAGTCATTAACTCTCAGCCGAGCGAGACGAGACTCCACACAAGCTCGCTCACTGTTCCCCAAACTCTTCTTGAAGTGAACTTTCAGGAGAGAGAATCTGTGGAGGGAGGGGAGAAGGGAGGGGGGAGGGGTGTTGTGGAGAAGGCATGAAGAGAGGACAGGGCAGAGGTGGGACGAGGGAGGAAGGGGAGAGAGGAGAGAGAAGGGAGGGGAGAATGAAGAAGTGGGGGTGGCAGGGGGAGGGGGGATAGGAGAGTGAGGTAGGATGGAGAGGGTGAGATCGAGAACGAGAGGGTAGAGAGTAGAGAGGGAGGGGAGAAGGAAGTAGCAAGAATAACAGGAAGGGAGTTGAGGGGAGAGGAGAAGTGGGTAAATGTGAATAATGAAAATAAGAGGAAGCGGAACAAAGGAGACGTAAGGGGTGTAGGGAAAATGGATAGGAGCTTAGAGAAGTTAGGAAAAAGGGGGAGAGATAGAGAGATAAAGAGAGAAACGGCTAAGGTTATTATATATAGATATAAATATGAAATAAACAGGTGCACATATAGAAAAATAATAATAATAAAATAAAAAATAATAATCCGTTAAACCGATTACCCAAATGATTATAATCAATACCAGTAGCACAGCTACCATCATCGTGATTATCACTGTATCCAAAACTATCATAAACAATATCATCACCATTACAATTATCAGCATAATCTTCGTTACTCTAGTTATTATCATCATGATGACGTGATAGTAACATCCTTATTTAATTTACAGTAGGAAAGGGCTTTCGGTATGCTTTGTTATTATACTGATATTACTAAAATCATTTTCATTATTATTATCATTATTATTATTTATGGTCATTATTATTATAATTGATATCATTAGCATTAGCATTATTGTTATCATCTTTATGATTATTATCATCATTATGATAATGATCACACACACATACATACATACACACACACACACACACACACACACACACACACATATATACATACACACACACACACACACACACATATACATACACACACACATATACATACACACACACACACACACACACACACACACACACACACACACACACACACACACACACACACACACACACACACACACATACTCACACATATACATACATATATGCATACATACATATATATCACGCTTTCAGAGAGCGAGAGCTGAGGTAAGAATAACCAGACATTTTCTTGAACCTATTTTTGCCGTTATAATCAATCAGTCTGACGTCATTCTGATATTTTACAAACACCAATATGTCGCAAAAAACGGTCAATATCCCTAATTTTAACAAGTGTAAACCTCTCAATTATTCGATCCGCTTTGGTCCATACAGGAAATGACCAAATAACATCAGTAAAGTTGTAAATATAGAAACCCGTCCTGTTTGATATTCCCGGACCATGCAATAAGTAAATATATAACTGACTTAACAAAGGCATTGAACTGATAAGTGTTCCGATTCAATAGTCGATACTTCCAGAATTCGCACCTCACAGAGAGAGAGTGGCATGACGACACGGACGGTAACACGGAATATTCCCAAATCATGAATACATTTACTGATGTGTTTTACCTCTTTATACGCATCAAACAAATAACATTTATACATCCGTACATACATCCATGAATGCATATATATATATATATATATATATATATATATATATATTATATATATATGTATATATATGTATATATATACATATATATATATATATATATATATATATATATATATATATATATATATTCTGTGATACACATACACATCTCGTATATATATGTGTGTGTGTGTGTGTGTGTGTGTGTGTACATGCTTACATTATTACAAACGTACACTGCATACACAGTCTAATATATTTGTGAGTTCTCTCTGATTTCTCTACATTTTTTTTCTCGAATTAGAATATAATTTTGTCAATTCCTGATAGTAAATGTAAATCTTTATTATTCAAATTTTCCGTATTTTTTTTGTATATCTGCCGATTGCCTCAGATTAGTTATAGTTATATGCACCCTCAGTAAACTAGTCAATGGTTGCATGGTTTCATTTGCACTGACACATTTTGAAATGAATTTGAAAGAGTAAACAGAAAAACTGACATTTCTGATCCAAAAAGAGGACATAAGGAAATCTGATCATTACTGAGTCATATTATTATAAATGAGGTGATGTATACAGGCTTCGTATATAAAGCAATGCATATAATGAACAAAATGGGATGGAATAAACGCTCTATCGGAAATGGCATATTCCACCACCTGACAACCCGGATGCAACGGAACCTTACTTTTACGACGTCCCTTTATATATCCTAGTTACATTATCACGTTTCTATATACACTGGACTGTATGTATTTCGAAACTTTGTTCTTTCTTTTTTCTTTTTCTTTTTGTCGTATTTCATACCTGAGTGATGTTACTTTGATCTTTATGTTCGTTTGTTTTTTACTTATACAATCCGTAGTTAGCAAATTAAGAAATGAACACCTGAAACTGTCAAATATCCTCGTTTCCACGAACAGATGTGTGTGTTTGTGGGAATGATTAAGCTATGTAATCCCCGGATCATGTCAATTAATTACAGAATCTCCCATCAGACTTCCTGAGATCTGCATTTGACATAATCTACAATGACTCCTCTGTTCATGCATTTATCTATTTATCTATCTGCATGTGTATCATCCATCTATCCCCCGCCCATCCATCCATCTGTCATGAATAAACTGATATCTAAATCTGATCTAAAGCCTTTTAATTATGGAATCAAATATGAAAACTAAAATCTGATGATATCTTGACCTCCTATTGTAATATGCAAAAGACGAACTGATTTTTGTTTGTTTAATATTTATACATTTGAGGGAAGAAGTTCTCAAATTATCGATGTTGTCTTATTAACCATCAAATGTCGGCATCATAATACTGTTAGTTAATTTTTAAACATCATCTGTTGAATATATATATATGTATATATATATATATATATATATATATATATATATATATATATATACACACATACACACATAATTAAGTTGATTTGTTTCATAAGCATTGGCACTTCTATTGTCCATAAAAATGACAATGAAAGTGATGCAAGTATATGCATATGTATGTGTGCGCGCATTTGCGTATCTTTATGCGTGCGTTCAGACGCGTGTAAGTGTCTGCGCGTGTGTGTGTATATTGAATTGCGTGCGCTCTCTGTGACACACATTGTGCGTACGCCTTACATACGTGAGTATGTATCTATAATCTGTATGAGTAGTTTTATGTGTAGAAGTATGCTGAGCTGCATGTATGTAACATTAACAACGATATGCGGACGTCAGTATACGTGGCTACTTGCGTGTGCATGCGGATATGTACGCGGTGTCTGCGTGTGATTGTTTGCGTGAACGTTGTATACGTGTCTTTTATTGATGGTGCTGACAGCCCTTCCCCCTTCTACGGTTTGCTATGGGGAAAAAACATACACACGCCAACGAAAATGATAATATTTGTGGAGAGTTGCTGAGTGTCTGTTCGGCGGGTGCATTTAAGCAAAAAACTTTTACTATTTTAAACATAGTATTTCGGTTGTATTTAATTATACATTATAAAGTTTTATTGCCATTTTATAATGTTTAAAACTTCACACGCCACGCCCTCCCGCGGCCTTCTGTACATCTTTGGAAATACATTCATTGTTCTACTGCACCGTGGGGCGTTTCTTCATACATGTTTTAACCCAATTGCCCTGTATGTCAAGAATACATGCCATACCCACTGTAATACAAGTTGATTTATTATCTTTACATATAGATGGCACTACTTGTGTTTAGTCATCAATGAGTCAGTTATTAGTCCTACCTATCTCACCTGTTTACCCCTTTCCTCGACTTTTGGAAAGGGTCTTTTGCATTAATTCATTGTCTTAAATATTTTCGAGATTTTAATAACAATTTAATAATCATAACACCAGTAACAGTAATAACAGTATCAATCTCAACTATATTAAAAAGTAAAACACATTTTCCCGCCAATTCAAGGAATTGGGAAATTAGGATCGGTCGCTATTGATAGACTTTTTGCCGGCTATGTAACAACTGTCACAAAAAAAAAGAAAAAAAAAATACAGAAGACAGAACATAAATCAGGGGCGGTTGGGTTAAAAGGACTGATATAATGTGGCCGGCAGCTCTGGCTAAGAAACCTAAAGGACAGGAGAAGCAAAGTATTGAGCCTAAGCAATCGTACATATATTACATATTATATGCAGACTCGTGGTTTCTTCTACTTGACTATATTAATTATGGCAACAACAGTAATATGGTATTAATAATGATCGTAGTATTATGGTAATAACGATGATGATGAACGATTATAATAAACATTATTGAAAAATACTTCCTTGATTATCATTAATATGTTTACATTGCGATTTGAAATACACCAATATGAAGTGAAAATACGAACAATTGAAAAGAACAAAATATTTAAACGACAAAATTAACTTTACTCGAACCTTTTTCCCAATAGGAAAAAAAAAAAGGAAAAACAAAGTGTTTTATAAAAAAAAAAGGCAAAAAAACATACGCCCAAGTGTATCATAATAGGAACGTGTATCATAAAAAAGTGTTTCATAACAGACAAAACGTATATTATACATAAAAAAAAAAAAAAAAAAAACATACATGGCCAGCTGAAATTATTTCAAACTGCTCCTTGTTAACGAAATTGTTGAGTCTCGTTGATTTCCGTTCTCGTTACGGGGTCGGTGAAATCTATTCCATTGGCCCAATCGTCCGTCTCTCGCTTTCCAGGTAAAAGCGCTGCCTCGGGAAACCAAGGAGTTATAAACTCGCCTGATTTGTATCTTTGTGTTATTTCATTTTCCGTCTTTTTTTTTTTTTTTTTTTTTTTTGTAGCTTTATTGTTTTAGTTTCATATTTGCTTCTTTGTTTATATTCTTATTTTCACACAAGAGCGATTGCAATTGTTCATTACCGGTAATTGTGAAACACTATAAAACAAAAACACAATTATAACGATAAATTGCATTTTTATCTCAATTTTCAGAAAAGGTTAAAAAAAGGTAACACTTCCTGAACGTTTTCATGGTCACTTGATTCTTTTTTAATCAATCACTAATAATAGCATAATTATT
>NC_061842.1:4930497-4952997 GCF_019202785.1 Penaeus chinensis
GACAAAGACAAAGACAAAGACAAAGACAAAGACAAAGACAAAGACAAGACAAAGACAAAGACAAAGACAAAGACAAAGACGAAGACTAAGACTAAGACTAAGACTAAGACTAAGACTAAGACTAAGACTAAGACTAAGACTAAGACTAAGACTAAGACTAAGACTAAGACTAAGACTAAGACGAAGACGAAGACGAAGACGAAGACGAAGACGACGAAAAGAACAAAAAAAGAAGGTATTTCATACACTCTTGGCTTTGAAGTCTGATGCTGAGTAGGCAAGGAACGTTCTTTTGGCAACGTTCTTGGATGATAGATACTGTTCGGGTCAAGGCTGGTTTCAAGACGTTTGTTTGTTGTCAAGGAGATCAAAGGGAATTCTTGCATGGCGAAACACGCGGGTTCATAATGGTGACAGGAATGTTCAGTTGCCTTTGTTTTTCCTTTTTCATTGGGGGGGGGGGGGGTTATTGGTTTTGTTCGATACAAAAATTGGTTATGTATTGGCGATTCATTTGTGGTAATGATAAGATTACTATATATTAGAACCATCAACATCTTCATTATTATTAGCATTATGTTTATAGATATACCGCAGTTATGTTTTATTACCATAATCTCATTTTATAAATGATATGGTAACCTCAAACTAATCAGTAGCAGTAAAAGCACCACAAAAGTAGCATAATTTTTTAAGCTTTTGTCAGTAGAATCAAAATCATTTTTTTTTTCTCTGCTACCGTTATGGTTATTGCACACGAGTCCCAAGGGCCCTCAATGTCAGAATTTTACATGTCTTTTATTATAACGGCCAAGATTATTTTAATGATAAGCATACCAACCCTCACCAACCTTTCTATTACGTCGGAAACACTCGCTACGAAGAAAAAATGAGGGACACTTCCCTATATGCCTACCGAAGCCTGTTACAACACCGCAAAATTGATCGTTCGTATAAAATAAGGGTAACAGGCGGCGCGGCGTGACATATGCCTCTCGTTATGGCTGATGTGAACGTGTGTTGATATTCGACTATCGCCCATAACGCCAGATGTCGGTAGAGGTGTATTGCGGTGAAGGGAACTTAATGTGCGCGTTTTAAAATATACATAACATTGTTTTTTGTTTGTCTCTCAGTCTATTGTGCATGTATGTGTGAATATACATGTGTACATATACATACATATATATTTATATGTGTGAGTGCGTGTATATAAACACACACACACACACACACACACACACACACACACACACACACACACACACACACACACACACACACACAGATGAAAGCGAAACCACAGGAGTTAATATACTCTTGCAAAAAATTGCATTTAATATACGAATACCACACTGAAGGGAAAACCATATTTGCCCCCCATGCATCATATTACGTTTCGACATGAATCAAATTTTAATTGCTATTTGAGTTTAATTAATCCGAAATGCAATTGTAATGTGTCACTGGAAACATCATCTATGTGTGTGCATGTTGGATATCACTATTGTTGCCAGTGTTTTGTTGTTAGGCCTTATACAGAATTACTTATAACAGTGAAAAGATACTACATTGGCAGCTAATATACAGGGTATATATTTGTAAGAAACACTACAGACATACGCAAAGAACGACAACACGACCACGACCTTTGATTCTAAAGAATGTAACTAGAGCTATAATAATAATAATAATAATTATAAGTAGTAAGTAATAATAATAATAATAATAATAATAATAATAGTGATAATAACAATAATAATAATAGTGATAATAACAATAATAATAGTGATAATAACAATAATAATATTATTGATAATATTAATAATAATGATAATAATAAAGAAGACTTAGCCCTACTATAAGTAGTAAGTAGTAATAATAATAATAGTAATAATAGTGATAATAACAATAATAATAATAATGATAATAATGATAATAATGACAATAATAAAGAAGACTTAGCCCTCACACCCAGTACAAAAAAATATCGTAGCTTTTTCTAAAAATCCCTATTTCAATGTAGTCAGATTTCATTCAAATAACTTTACCACCTTTAGGCTTAGAGTAAACGGAAATCACGTGAGTTAAATATATAAATTCGGTGAACTGTTGCAATCCTTGCAAACCGTGGAATCACTGAGCTCAGTGAAAGAAGTTCAGAGGTATGATATATCACCCGAATTTTCACAATATTCGGGAAAAGAAGTGAAGCACAAGGCACCATTATAACAAAATTCTGCAGAATGCCAACACCCTTAAACAGACCGATTTTCCACCTCACCATTGACAGCTGTCAAAGTGGGATGGAGCTTCGTGACGTCACCTGAATGGCGTCATAACTAGGCAATCAGCAGACAGAAGTTATTTCCAATTACGATTAAACAAATATATATATTGTCAGTTTCAAACAGAAAAATGACACTTTTATTTAAGCTTGCGAAGCTATTTTTATTGCACGGAAGCTTACAAAATAAACAGGAAAATATCATATTTTGTTTTGAGTAACCGCAGATCTCAATGGGGATAACGCATTGTATATACCTTGATAATAATAACAACACCGGCAATAAAAACAATAATGATGATAACGACAACAATGATGATGGTAATAATAATGATGATAATAACAACAATGATGATGGTAATAATAGTGATTCTGATAATGATAGCAGCAATTTTAATAATGGTAATAATAACAATAGCAAAAATAACAATAATAATAATGATGATAATCATAATATTATTTTTTTTATTACTATTACTATCATTATTAATATGATAATAATAATAATAATAATAATAATAATAATAATAATAATAATAGCGTAATAAGGTTAATAAGGATTATAACTGTACTAATGGAAATAATAATGAAAAAGTAAAAAAAAAAAAAAATAGGCTAATGGAAAAACAAAGAGGTTTATCCCCCTGCGTTTTTCCTTGTACATTTCGAGCAAGCTTCTCTCGCTTAGTTCTTGCTGACAGTTGCTGCATCAGATACAGTGTGTTTATGTAAATGCACACAAGAGTATACAACACAGCGTAAATTCTAAGCCTCACGGATGATCCTGCAAGAAGAGGCCTGACGGTATACATTTGCATGGAAATTAGGAAGACTAGAAAAATTGTCTCTCAGGAGGACACAGTGAGCGGGGAGGGGAAGGGGAAAGGGTGGAAGAGAGGGGAGGAGAAGGAAGAGAAAAAAGGGAAGGGGGAAATCACCAAAGTAAAAGGAGAGAGAGAAAGACGGAAGGAAGAGATGGGGGGGGGGGGGTGGAAAGAGTTATGTGTAAATACCGGAAACGAAGATCGAGACGAAAAGAGATAAAAAAGAAATATGTGAAGCCTAATTCAAAAAAATACTACTGGAGAGAGAGAAGAGCGTGTGGAAAAAGAAAAGAAAAATAAGTGTGAAATATATCACGGAACAGATAATAAAAGAGACTGTCAAGAGTACTGTGAGTAAAATTTACGTGTTCCTATCTGCATGCATATTATTATCATTTCTGCATCGATTTTCAGCTGAATTTAAGTTTTACAAAAAACGATCTTAAATCCTCTCTAAACGGAATAGCAATTACTGCGTGTGTGAGAGGGAATATGCTACGATAAATGTGTACATAACCAAATAAGCTTTTTTGTCACTTTAATATATTCACGCGTTGTAGTACCTCGAGGAATCTCAGATGACTGAGACAAAGAACCTGGATTTCTTTGGAAATACTGAACGAGGCGAAGACGCGAGCGAACGACAAGGAAATTATAGAAGGGCACCGTCGAAGGAGTCCCCGAGGAGGTGCTTTTTTACCGGGGTTCTCGGCGAAGAAGACGGGGAAGGCGTTCGATTCCGAAATGCGAAATAAATCTGATGTTGCTTCACAGCAGCGGCCCATTCGTTCCCCTAGAGAACAAGGGCCTTTTGTGCCATGTCTGACGCGCTGGGGAATGGGGGGATAAATTTGATTATGAATATTTACGTGGGAATAATTTCTTAATAAACGGGCAATAAGGAGGGTCGGAAGGCGTGTGGCTCTCTCTCTCTCTCTCTCTCTCTCTTCATTCCATCTCATTCTTTTATGTTCTCCTATTCTCTCTTTATCTGCCATTCACTCATTCACTCTCTCTCGGTATCTACATCTCTTTCTTTCTCTCTTACTCCTTCCTTCGCTCACTCGCTTTTCTTTAATGTTTTTATCTTCTGAAACGATGGTATCACTGGCTTCGTGTGCCAGACATAATAGAAGCAGCGGATTACTGCCTGGCATGACTATCATAGCTACGCTTTTTGTCCTCTAGCTTCTCTCTCTCTCTCTCTCTCTCTCTCTCTCTCTCTCTCTCTCTCTGTGTGGGTCTCTCTTATTTTTTTCTATGTTCTGCCGCAGGGCGCACTTCATAGCTGATTTCTGTCAAGTAACTTTCCAGCTTAATTAATTTGCTGATGGGATAAATGAAGTGATGCTAAAAAATAAACACCTAGAATTAGCCTATAGTATCAAATAAATTGTTTTCAAAAAGTATATCACATACTGGCTAACAGTTTTACGCATCAATATTGCTGTTATTAGAAATGTCATCATTATTATTGTGATTAATTAATACTACTATTATCATCATCTTTATTACTATTATTGTTTTCATCATAATTATCTTATAATTATAACAGTAACTGCAATAACAATCATTATTACTATTATATCACTATTTTTATTGTTATCATTAACTATATTATTACATTATTATTATTATTATTATTATTATTATTATTATTACTATTACCATTATCATTATTTTTTTTAATTTTTGTCATTATTATTAATATTTTATTATTATTATTATTATTATTATTATTATTATTATTATTACTATTTCCAGCATCCTTGCCTTTATATTAATATATTTATCCTTATCATAACTATTGCCATTCTTCATCTTGTTATCATCGTTATATTCGTCATCATTATTAGTCTTTACTATCAACTTTATCCTTATCGTTACTAACATTCTCATCATTATTATTGTTATCGTTATTATAATAATCTTCATTGTCATTATCATCATTATTAATATCATTATCATTATTATTGTCATTATTGTTGTTGTTGCTATTATCATTATTATTAGCATCGTCTACACTATAATGACCTTAATATCATTCTTAGTATCATGAAAATAATAATAATAATTATTATTCACATTATTATTATTATTATTACTATTATTATTGTAGTTATTATTATTGTTCCAGTTATCATTATCATTATTCCAGTTATCATTATCCTTCCCATCATGATATCATTATCATTATCATATTTGGAACCAGGTTTGACATGTTATTTCATTATTCGAGCAGGTGGAAGACCGATCAATAAGTGTTGAATTGTAAATTTGATAAAGGGGGGGGGGGGGGTTTGGTTTGCGAAGTTCTAGCTTCGCCCGGGCCTTCTAGATATGGCCCGGCCTGTGTCAGCTTTTTTACGGCTGTCTCATTGAGTTGTCTGACACTCGGTGCTTGCCGTGGCGGCGGGATTGCCAGCAAGCGCTCCTGCCGCCATGGTGTAAGCATTTCGCATAGCCTCTTTACCAGCACGGCGGCTGTTGTGGGCGGTCCATGTCTCAGGAATTGTGTATGGTTACAATTTTCTAGGTAGTGGACTAGTGTGGCGTTCGGCTCGCCGCAGTGCTTGCAGCACCATTCATCGCGTTCGATTGTTGGGATAATCTGCCATGCACAGTGGTAACCTAGGCGCATTATGTGAAGAATGACTTCGGTACACCGTTGCTTACTTCAGAGAGTGCCAGTGGTTCAGAGCCTGTGGCGTCTGAGTACCAGCTGGCCGAGGGGGAGGTTCTCGTTTCCTCTCTGTGGAGCTGCCGTAGGAAGGTACGACCGACCAAGGCACACTTCTCCATAAGTAATTTTCGGCTCGGTTTTATCGTCATGGGATTTGGGGGCATACCCCTGCCAGCGGCGGCTAGTCTGTCAGCAAGCTCGTTCCCTCTGATGCCGATGTGGCTTGGGACCCAATTGATGATAATTCTTCTACCCTGAGCAAGAATTCTCTGTGCCATTGTGAGAATCGTGGTCAGTAGGTAGATGTTGTCTGTGGGTGAGCTGTGCTGAAGACAGTCAATGGCTGCCCTGGAGTCTGTGTGTATGACCACGTGTCCTTCCCTTAGGGACGCGTGGCCTAGGGCTCCCATGATTGCAACTGCCTCTGCCTGTAGCGAGGAGGCGTTGTCTGTTACCCTCATGGATCGCGTGGCATCCCTAGCTGCAAAGCCGGCGCCTGCAGTGTGGCTCAAGGGATCGACCGATCCATCCGTGTAGTATGTTCTACTACCCGGAGGAGTGATGGCTGCAATGACCCTGTGGGCTTCTGCCTTTAGGCTAGGCATGGGGTATAGGCTCTTTTTCATTGACAGGTTCATTATGTTGAACTCTATCAGGCTCAGTGCCCACGGCGGGGCTTCGGCAAAGTCGGGGTGGGGGGAGTCCATACTCTTAGCAAGAAGCTGTTCTTTGAGCTGATGGCGTATCAACACCCTGGCTGTATGAGACAGCCAGGAGTTGTTTGCAACGAGCTCGTTGTCTTGTTCGAGGCATCTGACTAATTTTTGTCTTAGGCTTGTGTTCCTGGGAGCCTGGATGACCTTTGACAGAAATTGTGTTGCCGTTAGATCGATTCGTGAGTCCAGGGGGAGAAGGTTTGCCTCCATCAGGAGGTTGAGGACCTTCGTCCACCTCGGGGCACCCAGAATGATCCTGGCAGCTTCATTTTGGACTGTTTCTAATTTGTCTGTGTGCTTTTTCTTTGCAGCAATTAGAGCGACTGAGGCATAGTCCACAATGGGCCGGACAGCATGTACATAGAATGATCTTAGTACTTTGTGTCTGGCCCCTATGCGTCTCCCAGTCATTGCTCTCATGACAGACAGTCTTGCTTTGGTTCGGTCAACCAGGTACTGGACCTCGTTATGGAAGGAGAGGGTCTGGTCTATCCTTACCCCAAGGTATAGGTAGTCCTTGACCCATTCTAATTCCACTCCCTGGATTTTCAGTCTTGTGCCTCGAACTCTCTGTCTCAAAGCCATGGCTTTGGATTTGGCAGCAGAGATCTTTAGTCCCGTCCTACAACACTCCTCTGACACGAGGTCCAGACAACGCTGGGCTTTATTCTGGCTGCGTGGTCCAGTGAAGGTGATAGCGAGATCGTCTGCATACGAGATGATCTGGCACCCCACTGGGAGGTTTATGTTGAGGATGCAGGACATTAAAGTGTTGAATAGGGCTGGACTGAGAACCCCACCCTGTGGCGTTCCATTTTCGAGCGGCATGTGCTGCGATAGGTGACCCTGGAATTTGACATTGGCAGTCCTGTTCCTGAAGTAGTCACCTATCCAAGCCAAGAGCTTTCCTCTGATTCCCTTCTGGATCAGGCTTTCCTGAATGGCAAGCGGACTTGCCAGTTCAAAAGCCTTCTCCAGGTCAAGGAATACCACCACAGCTGGGCCCTTGCTGATTGTGCTTAAGAGCGTGGCTAAGCTGTGTGCTGTGCCCATGCCCCTTGTGAACCCGTGAAGGTGTTCGTGCGGGGGTCCCGTTTTCCATTGAAGCCGGTTTAGTACCATCCTCTCAGCCGTCTTGGCCAGGCAGCTGAGCAGAGAGATGGGGCGGTACTTCCCCGGCTCCTTTGGTTTTGGGACGGGAACTATGGTAGCCCTCTTCCAACTCTGGGGTAGAGTGGAAGTTTCCCAGGACTTGTTGATGAGTTGCAAGAGTGCACGCTCACCTGCTAGTCCTAGGTGGGAGATAATGGGGTACGAGATCCCATCAGAGCCCGGGGCTGTGTTGGAACTGGTTTTATAGGCTTTCCTTAGTTCCCTCAGAGAAAAGATAACGTCTGAGTTATCGGGTTCGGCTGCCCTTTCTCTGATCTGAGCGTGTCTGTCTGGCTGTAGACGCTCTTGTCTTGCCCTCAGCTCGGCTGGCAGACTGTTGCTGCTCGTTCTCGCAGAGAACTCGTGCGCCAGTCTGTTAGCCTCTGCTTGGGGGTCGTGATGGGTGCACCTCGGGGCTGAGCGGCTGGTAGCTCGCTTGACCCGTTGCCACAGCTCTGAAAGGGTGGCTTGGTGGTCGAAGGACTCACACCATTCCAGCCACTTTTCCTGCCTGACTCTGTTGGCAGTTTCCTTGGCATCCGTGACAGCTTCCCTTAGGAGGGATAGGTTGTCAGGGGTTCTTTGCCTTCGGAATAGTTTTCGGCACATGTTCACCCTGTGGTTGACCTCCCTGATCTCGTCATTGAAGTACCAGGCGTCTTTGTGACTTCTGGACCCAGGCCGAGTTTTGGGTATGGTCTGTGAGGCTGCTTCATTAATGGCGTTTAGCAGGCTGGCTTCGAGCACTTCCACATTTTCGCTTTGTGGGGGATTGTTGCATCTCAGACAGAGGGCCAAGGCGTTTTGAAACGCCTGCCAGTTGGCCTTGTCTGTTTTCCATCTTGGATTTGGTCTTAGGATTTCGGCTGGGCCAGCATCCATGAGGGTAGTTATAGTGCCGTAATGGTCACTTGTGACGGTCTCATCGACACACCAGCCAATCCTCCCCACCAGAGTCGCAGTGGCCAGGGTGAGGTCTAGGACCCCTCCTCTGACATGCGTTGGCTCTTGGGTGTTGAGGAGAGCGATCTCAGGGAATGTCTCTAGCACGTCGGCTATGTGATAGCCGGCCGCATCCGGTGCCCGGCAGGGAGCCAGGATGGGGTGGTGTGCATTGAAGTCTCCCCCTATGATCACTCGGTCGTGTGCAGCAGAAGCACAGACCTGGCTGATGTCTAAGCTTTTACAGCGTGGCCGGCTGTACACATTGTACAGTTTGAGGGGCCCCCCGGCCAGGTGAACCTCGACGGCAAGGGATTCAACATCGTCTCCACAGTGCGATGCATCGGCTATTGCGGAGCAGGGGATTGTTGCTCTCACAAGGGTGATCAAGCCTCTCTTGCCAGGTGTTCGTGGCAGTGTGAAGGCATGGTACCCTGAGAAGCGAACAGTGTCTCCTGGAGCATGACAATGTCAATGTTCCTTGATCGCACTACTGCTTGGAGAAAAGCGTTCTTTGCAGAAAAGCTATTGATGTTCCACTGTAGGATGCTTAGATGGTGTGTCATGATGTTACTCAGTGATAGTTACATCAGAGACATCGTCGGAGTCTGACAACTCCATTGCGAGGTCCTCGCTGGTTGAGGGCTCCTCGTCTGTTGTCAGGCTATCCTTGGGTCCACTGGGGGGTGGAGAGCCTTTGGTAGCTCTGACTTTGGTTGGTTCGGCTTTTCTCTCAGGCTTTTTCTTGGCTGGCCTTGCTGGCCTTGCCTGGGCAAGGTCAGCGTGTTCTGGCTCTGGCTGCACAGATTCAGCCTGTTTTGGCTCTGCCTGTGAAGGCATGGCCTGGTTTGGAGTGGGGAGGGGAGTCTCGTCCTGGGGTGAGGGTGAGGCTGGTTTTTCTCTAGCCAGCTTTCTTCCCTTCAGGGCTGCGACAGTCTGGGTCATTGCCGTCATGGCGACCGAAACTGCCTTCTCGGCCTCCTCACTCGACCTCCCCAGGGCTGTTGCTACTGCTGTGACAACAGCAGTTAACAGGAGAGTCATATCGTCCTCGTCAAAGAGGAGATGATCATCTGTTGGGGAGGTTTTTGTGGTGCTCTTAGAAACTTTTTTCTTTAGTTTCTTTTTCTGCACCTTTGGCATTGTCGGAAACTCCTTTTTGTTGGAGACATCCGGTGTCGGCTGGGGGGCGGCTTCCTTCCTCTTAGGAGGTCGGGGGGCCTTTTCACTTTTGTTCCTTCCCCAGACATGGGTGCCCGGTGGGGCAGGAACAAAGTCTGATCGGTTTTGAGCAACCTCTTGTCGCCTGAGGGCCGCCTTTTTCCTGACAGAGCAAGTCAGGCTCCAGGCATGATGCTTCTTGGCACAGTTGGGACATTTGGCTGTTGTGTCCCTCTTTTCCTCTTTGTATGCCTTGAGGCATACCTCTGTGTTCTGTGCCTTGCTACAGACACCACATTTAGGCTTGGCTGTACAGTTAGCCTTGTGGTGACCGTATTTCTGGCACTTGAAACACCGAAGTGGTTCTGGCACATACGTTCGAAGGTTGTAGGTGCCCCAGTTACCCAGATCAAGGGTAGTGGTTGGGGCACCTTTCATGGTCACCAGGACTTGCCTGGTTGGGGTCTTCCCCTTCGACATTCGGGAAGCCTGCACGACCTGTGGGTGTGAAGCGATCAGCTCCACATCGTACGAGACTGAGAAGCCAAGTAGCACCATCTTGGTTCTCTTTTCCTCGGGACTTAGTGGGGAAAGACTCACTTTTCTCCCATCAGTTAGCTCCTTCGTTTCCCGGAGGAAATTTAAGGTAGCTTGATCTTTGGGCATTATGATCATGCCCTTATCTCGGGCGACCCGGATCGACAACCGGATTTTCCGTTGCAACTCCAATGCCCTGACCAATTGGTAGGCATTGTCGAAGCCTTCGGGTTTAGCTGGCACTTTGAACTGGGTGAAGCGTTTAGGGGGTCCCGACTCTTCATCAGAGTCGGTATCCGGCGTCGGACGCTTCGGCCCGCCCTTTCGGCTTTCGGGCTTGTTTGAGGAGGCAGGAGCTGATGCGGCTGGTTCAGCCTGCTCTCCCCTCTCAGTCGGGGAGGCCGTCTGTGAACTCAGGGGCCTCCCTGGCTTAGCTGCTGGCCTGGAGAGGCCAGCTCGCGAGTCAAGATCTTTGACTATTCGGTGGACTGACCCATTGGCTTCGGTCTTGTCCACCTTAGCAGCAGGGGTGACAGTGTCATCCTGTGCTTGGGGCTTTCTTTTGCCACCGGAAGGGAAGGCGCATATGCCTTCATGGTGACTACCGTGGTCTGGGCCTTGCGCGGTTCGTCAACTGTAAGTTCAGTCTTTGGGGGGTGTTTGATTGTTTTTTCCATGAATTGGTAAGTGCTTCATCCTCTCACGCCCCCACCCACCACGGAGTCCAACAAGGGGAAGCTGAGTGTCAGAACCAGTGTCTAACAGCAACAGGAGTGATGAGAGGATATACGCAGCCAATAGCCATTGTGACGGCACTCACGGACCATTGTGAGTGCCAATGGCGGCATGACTGCTTGACCCTAGCCTCCCGGGGGAGACCAGCCGATTGACCGTGACCGGGCCGGGATCAGGCCGCCTGTCTTGCTGGAATAGAGGACCAAAGAGGCGTGTTGCTAGCCGCAGGGCGTACTCGTTCACGGCATCGCTCAAACTCCAGGACTCCCGTCTCCACAGCGCACAAGGCTGCCACGCACGGCAAACGCGTGGGTAGGTGTAAACCTTGATAAAGGTAAGCAAAAAATAAGTAAATATTTACACAAATTACACAATTACATAAAAAAAAGAAGATACAGGGGACTTTAGCAGAGATCGATAGACAGAGTTAAGACTTTGTATATATAAATAGACTGAAGACAAAAGACGTCTTTAATAATGCTGCGTTCGGAACTCCTCGTCTTGCTCGTCCAGACAACGAGGCTGCGTTCGGAACCTTCGAAGCCTTCTTTATCCACAATGATCAGCGTATAAACAAGCTTTGCTGTATTACGATGGTGATGCTGAATAATTTAAGGGAAATATATGTTTTGATCTTGCAAAAGGGAACGTTCAAGGTAAGTGGCAGTCATTATAATAATGTCATTTCATTGAGCACCTTTTACCTTTCACAAGACAGAATTCAGCAATCCTTTGAAGGCGAGTGTAGGCTGCTCTTTATAATTTTATCTTCGCGGTTTTGTGTGCGTAGGCTTGGTCAGATGGATGATGTGAGTCTTATTTCAAATCAGGTCCTACATTCAGTATTATTATATGTTACTATAACAATTATATTGTTTTGAGAAGCTCTTTATGCTTTGACTTGTCTGATTGTGAATAGTTACATTTGGGAGTAAATTATCGTTATAGAATTATTAATAATATTCGTAACAGATAAACAAATATATATATACATATATATATATATATATATGTGTTTATGTATGTATAAATATATATATATATATATATATATATGTTTATGTATGTATAAATATGTGTGTATATATATATATATATATATATATATATATATGTATCACTGGATGTGATGAGGTTAAGTTCTTGATTGCTGGCAAAGCGCCACGAGAATCGTAATAAATTACAAAAGAATGGTTCCTAAGGTCTCTAGTCATTTTGGCTGCTGCAAGGATGGCATGCAACTCTGTAGTGAAGATCGAGGCTGCTAGAGAAAGATTGCCAAATGCAGTCTTCCTTCTGCTCACTGCTGCAAAGCCACACCATTTTCAGACTTCGAACCATCTGTATATTTTGCATCTGATTCTTGGTATTGGTGTGAATAAATCTCTCCCTGATTCCTGTCTTGTATCTCCTCCATTTCCCTTTTCCGACCAAATCCAGCTCGGCTAGATTGGTCCAAGGAGGGAACTGGGGAGTTCTAATAAGATTCCTCATTCTCCTACCATAGGATCGGTTATCTTCAAGGGGTTTAATAAACAATCTGGATGTTGACGGTGTGTAGTCTTGTGTAGTAAATCAGGTTCACGTCCCGGTGTAATGAAAGAGGTGGTTCTCCACTCTCAGATTACAGGAACTCGACAGGTCAAAACATGAAATCCCATGTACAGATTCTGAGAGCTTCATTATGAACCGAGGCCAACATCCGGAGAACAGTGGGAGTTGCAGAAGAATAAGCCTCACATTCATAGTCAAGTTTGCTATGAGTAAGGGCTCAGCAAAGCAGCAAAAGTGTAGTGCGGTCTCCACCCAAAGAACCCGCCTTTACCCTTAACTGTTTAATGTAAGCCTTGAGTAAAAAAATAGATCCAAATACTTCACCTCTTGGACAAAATGCAATGGGTTTGCTCCTAAATAGATTGATTCATTGATTATTTAAAATTATCTGCCACTAAGGTCATTAGCGGGGAACATCTTGTTAGATTGATATGTTAAAATATTAAAATATCAATAATATATCAATAAATGTCAAATAAATAACAAGTAATATTATATTAAAAATCAAAAGCATAAACATTATGCTCTAAATGTATAAAAATATTGCATAAACATTATGCGCAATTAAATTTCATTGAAAATATGAGTCTAAGAAAACTAATAAAACCCAATGTCATAATCTTCTCCTAATACATTTTTTTCAGTGTATATGGGGGAGACAAGCACATATGTTGTTGGTCTGAGAATGTTGCACATCTTTCCACTACTTGTGCGACCGTTAATGGCTCTTGGCATTCCTCACAGTGTGCTTCACTTTTAGCCATCATTGGCCCATGAGTCAGTCAGGTATGCTTTCATTGTTCCCTCTTGAAACTCCCTCACCACTGGATGTGATGTTTTTAAGTTCTTGATTGATTGTAAGGCACTACGAGAGCCACAATATATTACAATAGAATGGTTCGTAAGATCTCTAGTCATCTTGACTGCTGCAAGGATGGGATGTAACTCTGCTCACTGCTGCAAAGCCCTCACTATTTTGAGATTTCGAACCATCTGTATTTACTGAATCTGGTCCTTGGTACTTAGAAGTGTGTTGAAGAAATCTCTCTGACTTCTGCTTCAGATCTCTCCCCTTTTCCAATTCCAACCAAATCCAGCTCAACTTAAATGGTCCAAGAGAGGAATTGGGGAGTTCCAACAGCCAGAATCTTAGTGAAATTTAGATTTAGGTCTTCCACAAGAGTCCTAATTTCTGTTCAGAAATATGCATCTACTCTTGGGAACAAGGATTCCAAGGCCATTCACCGAGGGTTCACAAAATTTCTCTCCAGAGGTGAAGCCGATCAATGAAATCTCCCAAAAGTAGAAATGCAACTGTAAGGACTAATGTTTCAAAAGTTAGGAGAGCCGATAGCGATTGTTCCAAACCATCAACTTTCTTCTTAAAAAGTTTTACTGCCATTACATTAAAATTCTTTAGTTCCTATAACGGTTTCTTCTCAGTATACCTCATCAGGCCTCGGGAAAATACAATTCCCTTACACTGATTATGTGTTTTGTGAGGAAAACAAGAATTGAGCCCCAGGAATGTTGCATATCGCACTCAGACGTTCACCCTCGTCTAGTGATGAGACCTCAACTATCAGGCTACCATCTCGCTGTGGGGTGATGCAAGGATCACATTGACCCTTGCTATCTGTCAATGTACTTCAAAAATATCAAGATCCATGGTAGATACACCATCAATGGTCATCACTACTAGGTATTTATGATATGAGATACTTTCTTATTTACCAGTTAAGATTTCCTTAATGGACTGAGGAGTAACTTTCTCCTTACCTGGTTTGGGAACCTGGGAACCATTACGATTTGCATTCTTTCCTTTTGGAAGCCGGAAAGGTTCCAGAGTGACATGTAATGTTCCAGAGAGATTGGCCAGGGAATTGTGTAGGTGGTCAGGGAGAGAGCTAGTTCTTCGCAAATATGTAGAAATCATATAAATTAGAATTCTTAATTTCCTCATCGACCTCTGAGGAGAAGCATCTTCTAATGCTTGAGAACCGTGGCACTGCGAGAGCGAGTAATTTATGAGGGTCAAGCACCTCTATATATATGGGAAAATTCCAGTGTATGTGCATAGATATGTGTTTGTATATACACATGCTTACACACGACATCCAAGCTCAATGTATCAAACAAGGTCATGCGAAGTGGGTACTGACATTCCCAGCGAGGAGCAGTGGTGAGGTTTGGGAAATGGGAGAAACAGAACTGATGTGAGCGAGGGAAATAGTACATAAATAGAAATATAAAGAAAAGAATACCATCTCGCTCATTCACACACACACACACACACACACACACACACACACACACACACACACACACACACACATATGGAGTACCTGTAAAAGCATGTTGGATGTGGGTAGCAAATCCCAAATGCCATAAAGGAAGAGCTGGTGAAGAGGTTGAAGAGGATGTAGAGAGAAGAACTGGTGGAGTGGGTGGTAACGGATGCTTATCATCTGGCATGGTGGCAAGAGCAGGGGATGTGGTTGTAGAAGCAACAGCAGGTACTTCTTGGTAGTCAATTATCCTTCGAGAGTATATTTCAACCGTTCTGCAAAATGAAATGCAAAAATAGGTGATTGCTACACTAAATATACATAGGTAAATATATAGATATATACGTAATATATATATATATATATATATATATATATATATACATATGTATATATATATATATATATATACATATATATATATATATATATATATATATATATATGGTGCGTATATATACATATGTATATACATGTGTATATATAATACATATATATGTATATATAACCTACATGCATATTCAAATATGTATATATATACACATAGAGATATATGTATATATACATACATATGTATATATGTATATATATATACATAGAGATACACGTATATATACATATATATGTATAGATATATGTGTATAGATATACATACAAATACATGTAAATATGCATTATGTGTATATATATACACACATATATATATTTGCATACATATATATACATGTATGTATATATACATATACACATATACTTATATATACTTATATACATATACATAGATATACATATATTGGACTATGTATTTTATGCGTATGTATATATATACATATATATATATATATATATATATATATATATATATATATATATATATATATATATATATTTACATATGTATATATACACATATGTACATAAATATATATATACATATATATTACATACACATATATTATATACATATACATATATATATATATATATATATATATATATATATATATATATATATATATATATATATATATATTGCATTTTTTTGTTTCACACAGCCATCCAAGCTTGCAATTAATATTTCATCATATAATTATCCACACTGTAATATACGTGAATCTCTTATTATATATATACACATGAAAATACTGGTAATGTTTACGAAATGACCATACTAGGTATTTTACATCGAGGCTCCGGGATCCTGAATTTCCTACCTTTCTCCTTGAACGGGAAAAGGCGCGAAGCCTTTCCCGGTTTCCGAGAATATCCCGGTACACAGAAAATAAGACTTCACGTCCCAGTAAATTTTACCGGGATTCCGCAAGGCGGCAGTTCTTGTTTCCCGCAGGAAGGGAGTGTCTGTTTCCCGTATATTTCCCGGGATCCCATAGCTCAAAAGGCAACTCCAACACCGGGAAATATATTCTATTGCGACTGCTGGTTCAACTTGTTTGCCTTAGTACCTGAGCCACCAGTTTTCGATCTTCGTTATGTCATTCTTGCTTTGCGTATTTACTATATACATACATACATACATATATAATATATATACATATATATAAACATATATGAATATATATATTTATAGATAGATAGATAGATAGATATGTATATATACACATATATGTATATATTTATATATATGTATAGACACATATATATTTTTATATACATAAAATGACTATAAATTTTTCCCATTAGTTCTATCGTTATTAGTTACTCATATCCCCACGTTTTTATGGAAAAAGGTATTGTGTTTTTCCCATTTAGCACCTGTTTGGCTTGAAAAAGTGATTGTAAATCGGAATAAATGCGAAGAAACGACATGGCAGTTCCGCTTTGATCGCCTTGTGTAAAGAATGTGATGCAATGTTGAAGTGCAAAGGCTATTCTACGAGAGGATTACTTCGGCATTTGCGTATTGTGCATGATTTAACAGAAAATGGAGCAGTGGAAAGAAAAAGACCTAAAACAAACAAGATCATGGAAAAAATCATATAAAAATTTGTGTTTTGCTGAAATTTGGAAGACTTTCAGGCGCTGACCATCATGAATGTTACGCTTATGGACAGCATTTAGTAGTATGTAATGTGTTATATGGCAACCGTTTCCAACTGCGCATCAGAACAAAATGGTACCGATGATCATTTCTTTAACGTAGAGGGTGAACAAATAATAGCCGTAAGTGATGCAATTCATACTGATTTCTGTGATGAAAATGAAGGTAGTAACTTTGATATTGCAATAAAGTTCATCAATGTTTTTAATGGACATCAAGGACAAGGAATTGAATTAGAAAGTACTTCTAATCATATTGGTTGTAATGTAGATATAGTTAGCAAAGTTGCTAAAATAACAACTATTGTTAAAAATGTTCGGATGTCACCGTTGAAAAATGAAGCTATCACATGTAAAAAGTGAACATGGTAAAGAACTTCATCTCAAACTATATTGCAAAACAAGTTTACATGAAATGCTGGAAAGATATCTCATCCTGAAAAAAATGTGTCAAAAGCTCTAATTGACTCGGGAGAAAAACATGAGCATGTCAGAGGATGAGATTAAAGTCGTGTCAAGCATCGTATTAATAAACTTGCTAACAAACAGGATTACTTATGTATATGAATTGCTCTAGAATACGCTCTGGGGATAAAGCCACTACATCCGGCACTGACAGTACCATCAAAGAAAACATTATAATGCAATGCCAAGAGTCTATTTTCGAGGCGCTTCGGTGAGGAACCGAGTCTTTGTGACCCATCCTCAGAAAATGCCTCAGATCAGCTTCTTCAGAGGGACGCAGCTTCTGAAGGAAGTTCATCTTGCCCCAAAGAAACTTCACTAAGTGAGATAATGGATGCTGCTATCAGATCACCCAACCAAAGGGCGGACATTCTAATCAGAACACAGTGGACATCTTGCAGATGAAAATATTTGAGGAAACTGGCAAACGAACTTAAATCCTGACATGCTCTACAGTGCTCTCAATAGAATTCTCCCAACTTCGGTTGAAGCTGAGAGCATTCTCAACTGCAGGCCGTTTTGTTTCCAAAAGTCATCGAAGTATCGACTACATATACTTTCTTTTTTTTCTCAAATCATAAACAAAGTTGTATATCTGTGCAAAGTAATGTATTACTTCATTTGAAAACGAAAATTACATTCGGTGACTTAAGTTTTGAAATATCTTGATATTTCCCCATCCATAAGTATGAAACTACATATATATAATATATAAAATACCCAGCAAATAATAACATACCATAATAACAAAAATATGAAGTTTAGACCTTACCAACCAGCAGCCAAGAGTTCTGAGTGTATCGACTCGTTTCTCTTGGTAGGTGACGCAGTCGACCACAGGATTCGAGCGACCGAACCGCCACCGTACTTCGAAACCGTACTTCCTCTTTTCAAACAATAATTACTGTGCAGAGACTCGATACATACACACAGATTTACAAGGAAGTCTTAGTTACTATTTTTCTTATTATTCAATTTATTATTGTCAAATTATTATAACAAGTACTATTACTATTGTAATCAGTCCTATCATTGCTACTATCCTTTACCTTATTATCAACACTACTGTAGTTATTATTAATGTCATTATTGTCCTCACATTTCTTATATTTATTATTATCAATATTATTATCGTTTTTTAGTTATTAGTATTTTCATTATCATCATCTTCATCTTCACTTCCTTGTTCTTATTATTGTAATATTGTTATTATCATTATTATTGTTATTATTATTATTATTATTGTTATTATTGTTATTATTGTTGTTATTATTATTATTATTATTATTATTATTATTATTATTATTATTATCATTATCATTATCATTATTTCCATTACTGATAATCGTAATAGAAGTACGATCATCATTATCATAATCATTATCATTACTAACTTTGTTATTATTATTATTGTTATTGTTATTACTACTACTAAAATGATTATTATTATTATCGTCATCATTACTATTGTTATAATTATTATTTTATTACAGTTATTATCATTATTACTATTGATATTACTATTAGTAGTCATTATCATTATCATCATTATCATTATCATTATCATTATCATTATCATTACTATTGTTATAATTATTATTTTATTACAGTTATTATCATTATCACTATTAATATTACTATTAGTAGTCATTATCATTATCATCATCATTATCATTATCATTATCATTACTATTGTTATAATTATTATTTTATTACAGTTATTATCGTTATTACTATTAATATTACTATTAGTAGTCATTATCATTATCATTATCATTATCATTATCATCATCATCATCATTATCATTATCATTATCATTATTATCATCATCATTTATATATTTATTTGTGTTATTGTCGCCATTATCATTATCATTATTATCATTGTTACTATCCTGATGATTATTAATAATAACATAATAATTCCTGTAGAATAATCACTAAAAGCGCTGTGTGTCCTACGGAAGTATGCTCAGATATTGACACAAATGGTAAATAAAGATTATCCTTATACCTTTTAATTTACTTATTGCTATTGTTACAAAACTTTTTTGTTCTTAAATCGTTACTACATTTTGCTCCTATTACTACTTCTTTTGTTATTGCTCTTACCATCACTACTAATGAAACCACATAGCCTTTGTATATTTCAGAATCAAAGGTTAACCCGTCTGTATTCTAAATAAAAAATGTTAAGTGAATAATACATATGATTTAGCACTTGGAAAAAAATGCATTATTTTTGTATATTTATCCCTACAGTAAAGATTATATTTGATGCACGAAAGGTTCTTGACAGATTGTAGTCAGGATAGGGATTAAGGAGAGGGGGGGGGGGGAGGGTCCGATAGTGTATCTAATATGCAAATGAATCTATATCGATGGTGGTAATTTCGAATCTACTGTCAAAGGAGGGCGTTCTTGACTGATAAATGTTTGCATTTAAGTATGCTTGTGTGTATATGCACTGGTATCAGTGTAGCAGTGACATTCTCTGCATGTATGTGTGCATGAATTCAAGAATCTTATAAGTATGTATGTTTATATATGCATGTATGTAACTTGTATTCATTTTGGCATTAACATGTATGAATATAACCTCTGCAAAACACACACACACACACGCATATACATACATACTTAGACCGAACGTGAAAAAGTTACGATAAGAAAATAAGTCGATCGAGACATTTGTGAGTTGTGACAAAACAGACCACGGAAAGTACGACTGATTCAATTGTACCAATCTTCGATTCGAGGGAAGTTCCTGCATTATCTTCGCTTTTCTCTGCTCCTCCTTCTGCTAAAGGGTGGGGGTGGGGGTGGGGGTGGGGGGTTAAGCCCAACCCACTGCCAGTCATTTTCCATTCTGCAACAAATTTTCTGTGAGAAAATGGAACCCAAAGAGTACAATTTTGCCAGTGAGTTTGTGGCACATGTTGAACACTTTAATCCATCATCTGCCTTGCGTCTCGAGAAATAAAAATCGTTTGGGTATTTTCAGCTGAATAAGTTCTGTTTGTCAAGTTCTTATTTTCGGTAAGATATTTGCTTCATTTATACAATGGATTTTTTTTTTATGTTTTTACCTAATTCTTTATTAATTGATTTATAATTTTGTCTATTTATTTATATTATTTTCTTATATATTTATTTATATGCATTAATTAATTCATATCTTTATTCTTAAGTCAACGAAACTGAAAGACAAAGCATGAGACACATCAAAATTCGAGAAACCACACAGCAAGCAGAGTAATACTAAATATACGAAAATTCATAACATTAACTTCTATCACTAGAAAACAATATAAAAGAAAGACAAAAATAAGTCGCACTCCCCCGAAGATGCATGTCTAAAAAAAAAAAAAAAAAAAAAAAAAAAATAGTTCCCGTCTCGAGTGAGGCAATGGGAAAAGAAAAAAAAAATCCGAGTTGCAATTAAGATTACTGACAAAAATACCCTCTCGTAGGCGAAAAAAAAACTTCAGGGGAGAGGCTTTATGCAACAGGCCGTTTTTAATCCTGGCACTTTACAGGCTATTAAACTTACAAACACTTAACAGTACGCCTAAGGAATTTTTCCCTTTACAGGCTTAAAATGGCATTAATTCCGGGCCTCCGTCAGTTTCTTAGGCGGAGTGTTTGGAGGACACGAGAAAGCTGGGTCAACAGAGGGTGGGCAAGGGAAGGCCCGGCAGGTGGTGGTGGGGGGGGGGGGGGGTGTCAAAAGAGGTGGGAAGCTTATACAAGATGGAGAAGGAAAGGTCTGCGCCGTTATGCACATTCTTTCTCCCTCTCTGTATATATACACACACATACACAAACAAACACAAACACACACACACGCGCGCGCAAACACACACATATACAGACACACACACACACGCACACATACAAACGCACACACACACACACACACATACAAACGCACACACACACACACACACACACACACACATATATATATATATATATATACCTATCTACTTAGGGCTACATATCAATACCTCTCTCTCTCTATTTAACTAGATACGTACATTACCTGTCCATCGGCCACTTTTTTATCTTATCCAGCCATCTCTTCTACCTCTCTTGTTCAGTCTCCTTCTCACGAACACACACACGCACGCTGAGGCACAACATCCTGTAAATAAAATATGAATCTTGTTTACCTGTCAAACAAGACGCGTAAATCTTTGGAATTATTCTGGAAATTGAGGCAAGAGGGTGAGCGAGAGCGAGAGTAAGGAAGATAGAGAGAGGGAAAGACAGAAAGAGTGAGAGAGAGAAAGGGGGAGACAGAAAAGAAAGAGAGAGAGAGAGAGAGAGAGAGAGAGAGAGAGAGAGAGAGAGAGAGAGAGAGAGAGAGAGAGAGAGAGAGAGAAAGGGAAAGACAGAAAGAGTGAGAGAGAGAAAGGGGGAGACAGAAAAGAGAGAGAGATAGAGATAGAGAGAGAGAGGGGGGGGGGGGGGGGAAAGACAGACAGACATACAGAGAAGGAAAGAAAAGAAAAGAAAGGAAGATAGAGGTTGAAAACGAGGTTGCGTTGGCGTGTTTCATTCCGCCTCCTATCCCCCCACCCCCTGCCACACACACACACACACAGACTCCTCTCTTTCTACTCCTCTCCTTCTTCACTTGCCTAGTCCTCCTTGCTCCTATCTACCTCCTCTTCACTAACCTCCTCCTTCTCCTCCTCTCCGCTATCCAATCTTCTTTTCCCTTTTCCCTCTCTCTCCTATTCCCGTCTACTTCTTATTCTTCCTTCCCCCTGTTCCTTACCCCACTTCCTATGCTCTACTCTCTCCCCTTCCCTTCTCCTCATGCTCTTCCCTACTCCCTATCCTACTGCTTTTTTTTTTTTTTTTTTTTTTTTCTGAACCCCTCCTTCTCTTCCTCTTTCTCTAGATCCTCACCCTCTTTTTGGTCCTCTCTCTACTCATACTTCTCCTTCTACTTCTAATCGTCCTCCTCCCTCTTTTCCTTCTTCTCTTCCTCCTCCTTCTCCTCTCTCTACTCATCCTTCTCCCCCCTCCCTCCCTCTCTCCCTACTTCCTCCTCCTCCTCTTCCTCCTCCTCCTCCTCCTCCTCCTC
>NC_061842.1:4975497-4987997 GCF_019202785.1 Penaeus chinensis
CTATGCATCCCATCATGCAGTTCGAGAATGTAATTGACGCAGAATAGCAAGAAAAGCGGCCTTTGTAACCAGACTCGGAATATACATCCTGAGTTTTCCAAGTCATATACACTTTCAAAGCCTCGAGAAAATTACATTCATTTCATGTAGCTGCTGCACAAACGAATCGAGACCCACTGATTCTCCACTAGTACAAAACAACACATATATAATATAATATAACATTGCCTGATTCCTGCGACACACTGCGTGGATATATTGTGTAAATGTATTTGGAAATGCTGGCAGCAACATGAGCCGGGTTATCGGCATGGTAACATATTGCAATAGCAAATACAGCATGAAAGAGGTGCAACGAGCTTATTTTGCAAAGCTGATCTGACTCCACTAAGAGAGATAGTGGATTCTTGTCACGGGCGACTGGGTCTCATCGATACCCGCTTGTGTGCAGGGCTTTTGGATGTAATTTTATGCTCAATAATGTTCATTAGGATTTTGAATTGCGGCCCAAGCTAATAGTCTGTTCTGTGTTTCCTCCTCTGTCATCCTCTTTCTCCATATCAGACTCTCTGTGTATATTAAAGATTTGTCTGTTTCTCCCATTGCCTGGCTGTGTGATTGTGTCTCCTTATATGTATTTTTTGTTGGTTTGTTATTCTTGCATCTCTCTCTAAATATAGTACATTACATATGTGGATCCTCCTCTCTCTATCTCTATCTCTCTATATAGATATAGATAGATAGATAGATAGATAGATAGACATATATAGAAATATACACACAATATATATATATATATATATATATATATATATATATATATATATTACAGGTGATTCTATGAAATATATAGAGTACAGGAGCTACTGATTATTATGTTATTATCTATATAGAAAATATGCTATTCATCTATAAGTTAAGACTAATCGTATTGAAACCCTCAAAAAATATAATTATTAATGAAAACATAAGGTTGAATTCAATTGGACTCCACGAACATAATCTTGTCCGCAAAAAAAACAAGTAAATGAAAATAAAAATGGCGTTAACACATACGGCAAGAGATTATTGATTTGCGAGTAACATCTCGCCTTTAGGGGACGAGTGAGACTCCCCTTCACCTGATTTCGTTTAATCCGTCAGCTGTTCAGACTGCACATTCTTTGTACAGTCATTTAGGTTGTACAGACATCTTTAGATAGATGTATAAATAGATTTAAACTATATAAACATACACAATTACTCGTATCTATGCTTGTATATATGCAACAATAGGGATATGATCTAGGAATAACAAAGATAAATATAGTATAAATAATAACGATATTACGAAGTATGAATATGAAAACAATGCATTTAGTAATACTAGCAATAGCACGATGCAAATGATAAGTAATGCACATGTTTGTGTAAATGTATATATGTATTTATATATGTACATATATTTATATATGTACATATATTTATATATGTAGATATATATATGTACACGTACACACACACACACACACACACTCACACACACACACACACACACACACACACACACACACACACACACACACACACAAGCGCGCTCGCTCGCACATATTATAATTTATCTATATGTATATATAAGTTCAAGTACCTGGATATTTTTCAAGTACAAGTACAGTCACTTCGCTACATACTGAAGCCTAAGTACATGCCACTGTACTTAAGTACAAGTACTTTCGTAAGACACGGATGCTAGCAGTATTCGTATATACACATTAATGAATATATGAAATTCTACCTTTACTTTTGCACATCACTTCTGAAACTCCTTTCAACAGGAGCAGGAGATGCAGATACAGCCAAATATTTCTGAGCCATCTTAGATAAGATAGGCAGAGTATGTGTTATTTCCAAATTTCCAGCACATCTGTATCGTCCGTTCTGCAAAAACAGGTGACCTGAGTGTTGATTTACTGCAACTTTTCACTTGTGGATGATGACTCCTGTATATGAATATGCAAGAAACTGAATAGCCTCTTCCTCTTCGAAAGAAAAGATTTTGAAGTTTCTTCCAGCACAGGCTCCTTCAATTCTTATACATCTTCACCATGATTTTGCTTAACTTCTTTGGGTTGTGATGCTTCTGCTAAATAAGTCTTTCTGAGCTCCTTTTCTTCTTCCTATTTGCAACAATTGAGCTTAAGCCGTGTGTCTAGATTTGTCGCTAGCATACACACTATTCTCTCCTCATAGTGCAACAAGAAATTTGAGACCCCTAAAGTAAAGTATTAATATACTTGCTAAACGGTAATATGGCCTCAAATGACTCAAAGATTTCTAGCATGCCTTCAAGTAGATTACGACCATACATACTCAGTGTTGCTACACCATCTATGATGTTTAATTTTAGTCCAGGAATACTCAACACTGATCTAGTAATTTTCACTTGGGAAATCCATCGTGTAGGAAAATGAATTTTTTTTTTTTTTCACCTTCCAAAACATCAGCTACAATGGTAGATTTGTATACAAAAGACACTAATTTTGAGGCTTAACTAAGAGCCAAGTTCAGTTTGCCCCGCTTCTTGTAGACCATCCTTTACCACAAGTTGCAGAGTGTGGGCGAAGTATAAACTGCGCTCAGTTGGCAGAACTTCATATACATAATTTTTCTCGAATGAATTAGAAGAAGTGGACCTGGATGATGACACGCCCAGGTCCACTTCTTCTGATTCATCTTCAGAATCAAGTGCCAGTCATGGATGAAATGGGCAGTAATTCCTAAGATCTCATCTGTCTGCTAGACCAAGTGTCAAACATGAGACAAACAGGCTGCGCACACTCAAGTTGTGCTTTCACAGAACATCTAACTTCGGTGCACTTATCTTGCAGAAGTTTGTTCACCAGGTGCTATCGAGTTGTTATCAGCAGACAATATCAGATTATGGAAGTAAGAGCTCTCTACCACAGAAAATGGAACAAGGTCATTTGCGACTAAAAGGACAAGTGCACTGTTGAGTTGCTTCTGTCTAACATTGTGGGGCAAATTTTTCCTAAGATGTTTGACAAATCCATCCAGAGTAGATTGGCTGCAGTTGCTGGTCTCCCCAGGACTGTGACTTGTGCATGTTTCCTCTTGCACCTCGCTGTATTTTCTCTGTAAAGAAGTAATATAAATATAATATCCTGAAAACATATGCATATAGTCACTTATAGAAGAAAACAGAACTGTTGGTTGGGTGGGTGATTATTATTACGTCATAGTTAATAAGTTTACCGTCACAGCGACGTCACGGAATACTGAGTAGGCAAGACATAAGTCACCTACTCTTGCTATCAGTCCCCTGTTACCGATTTTCCAAACAGCCATAATGCTACTCATTTTGAGCATCAAATAAAACTAGTAACAAAAACAGACATGTTATGCAAAAATGGCTAATGGTCATTTGAGGATAAACGTCTCAATGGAGAGAGGGGTAGAAGATGAAAGGCTAGGGCTGCCCTCCGTCTTCCCATCGAAAATACAGATTAGCTAATTCATAGATTGTGGACCCTTACATTATCCACACATCATCATCATAATAATAATGATATATAAAAGAAATAGAAATATAACAAAAAAGTCTTACCTTCATATGTTTGCGTAGGTTGGGGTTACATCCTTGGAGCATTAGAGTTTCGCTTTGCAGCTTTAAAATTCCCAGCTTAATCGTCGGGTTGAGTAAAGTGGCCCCAGATTCGTGAAGTCATGTTGACTTCTGCTTGTCTGGATCTCCCCCCTAATGGGGTCTGCTGATGTTGTGAGTGATACCGACTACTGAGTTGAAGGAGTGGAGAGTGATTGGATTAAACTCTTCCATGCGTGTTGAGTAATGATGTGCTGTACTGGCCCTGTATACTGCAGCATGTTACCAATTAAAAAAAAAAAAAAATGCTACATAATTATGCTCCTTTACCCTATATTACAGTACAATATTATAGTACTCAGTGTACGTATTTACCCAATAGTATCATCATAAAGTTCTCTAGAATCTATTCATCGTATATATTATAACTTTTACTTAAAGATTATGTACTTGTTTGGACTTGAATGTACTTGGTATTTTTTCAAGTACTTTGGGTCTAAGTACAGATATCTTGGATTGTTTAAACTCCAAGTACAAATACAGTTACACAGAAAACTATTGTTATAAAATTAGACTAAACATTCTGACAGAAACAGCGATACTTTTTGAAATATAGATGTTAATGCTAGGAAATTGTTGGGTGCCACTGATATTCCAACCACTCTTGGGTCTGTGTGGTAAATTACGAGGAGTCTATACATTGGCAGGTAATTTCTAATATTGTATAATATTTTGTCACAAACCAATTAGCTTATAATTATGTTTTAATGTTGGGTCAATCGTCATAATATGACGGAAGACAACTGCTAGGTATTGGCAGATATGTGATGTGACAGGTGCTACTCACACGCATTATTGTTAGTAATTACCTAATGAGAATTGATATATTCCATTAAGATCAAAAGGAAAATAAGATACTGTTATTATATGCAAGTTTAATATTTTCCGTTCCTTCCCCTTTGATGCCAAAACAGTTCAAGCATCGAGGCATAGCGACACTAACTCGGCTGTCAAAGCACGACCTTCCTCACATCGAAGACGTTCCCATGCTTCCAAGGCATTATTTATGAGTCTTTTGCCACATGTATTTCGACACAGCCACCCACACGTCAACTTGGGTACATGCACTCAAACAACCCTGCGGTGATTCGGACACCTCCTGCTCGCGATCACATTCTCTGGTTCAAATATGTTACATGATAACACTGCATTTGGTACAAAATAGACATATATAAAGTGTTTTAGCGTACATTTCTATTGAAACTAATCTCTTTCTTCAAAATATCGAGCAAAGGGAAGTTGAAAAAAGGAGGGATAGGGGCGGTCTTTTACCTACCTGGTGATATCTCGCAGCGTTGGTGCCTTCAGAAAAAGGGTTTTCTCGTCGCAGACTGTTATTATATCGTATAGAAGTCCTGTGGCTTATCTGCAGATTGCAAGGCATATTCCTTCCTTTTCGGGAATAAGATCATCATGTCACAGCGAATCCAGGAATTACGGAACAGCTATTCGATACATTATGAATCAGCACGAAACCAATTCGAACCCCAAAATACCAACCCTTTCGTAAGATAAGGTTTTATTCTTTATTTAATGTTTCGACAGCCCTTCTAACGATATTTTCTGTGTAGCTGTACATAATCTGTACCTAATTGTAAGTACATGTACTTGGACTTAATATATATATTATATGTGTGTGTGTGTGTGTAAATATATATATACATATATACATATATAAGTATATATATATATATATATATATATATATATGTATATATATATATATACATATATACACACACTTATATATGTTTATATGTATATGTCTATTATAGATGAATACATAGTTTGTCAGGTTTTGATGTATATGTACACATACTACATATGTGTATAGAAAGGCAGATACTGATATCGTAAATATGTGTCTTTTTGTATACATGTGCATACATGCGCACTCGTTGGACTTGTGGCCTTGCAGAAAAATTGCTAGTCACGACAAAATTATTTCGTGAATTGGGCGAATCCTTTTACTTCACTTCGGATAACTGAAAAGAGACGAGGGCCATCAGCGAATTGCCTCAATATGAACAAATGGCCGAAACAAGTGAGCATAACGTACTACTCTGTGGAGGTCCAGAAAAATCCGAAACGAATACTTTAGCTTTTGCAGAGAAGAAGTTTATTCGTGCAATATACTTTAATGATGGCAATGTGTTTGGGTTACACACACACACAACTATGCCTTTATACAGAGGCAGATCTGCAAGCTAGGAAATATAATAGATATAATATGTGGTTGTTGCAGACCTGCTCGCTAAAATCTGAAACAATGTTTTCATCTCTTTTTATCCAGGAAGCAGGAACATATACTATTTTTTTTTTTCCGTAATAAGGCAAAGTTTATCTGTTTATTCAGTATTTTACTTCTACAGCATTATATCTGCTTATCCACGACCTGAACGTTAAAAGTGCGTCATATTTTGTGGCTGTAAATAATACAATATATACAAAGTGGGTTAAAAACTCTTCTGTAAGTTATTAGATACATAATAATCATGTATATTTTATTATAGTATTTCCTATTGTTTGTTTTAGCGTGAAATATTTACTGTATGTTTTATCATATATTCAATTCCTATTGACTTCTTGAGCCTTAATTATATAAAGTGAAAATAATAAAACAAAATTAGAAAATAAAGATTACATGAACGTTAAATAACATCGCTTCAGAAAACCAATATATCTCCTACTCTGAAAACACAGTATCAACGGCCACTTACATATATCTGATATCATTGATATATATCGTACAACCCATATATCAGGAAGAGCTCCTCCAGACATTACTTAGGGATTTCAGGATTAATGACGTTGCAACTACAAGATTGTAAGACATAAACACGGGCATATATCTCTGGGGCTTCTAGGCTCCGGATGTTGTACCTACATCTGTGTTTCTACATCAGATTTATTGCTTGGAGACTGAGAAAAAAGAATAACAAATATTGGATAAAGTCATCAGATTTTTCTTATCAATACGTTTATTTGTATTACATATACACATCTATCTATATCTATCTGTCAATCAATATATATGTATATGAATATGATTAAATATCTATCTATACACACACACACACACGCACACACACACATATATATGGGCATGGATATAAATACACACACACACACACACACACACACACACACACACACACACACACACACACACACACACACACACACAGACACACACACACACATACACGTGTGCATATGTATATTTATATATACATATATACATGTTTGTTTGTTTTTTCAACAGCCATTCCACAGCAGGATCTAGGCACCTCTCAATTTATTATTATGAGGTAATTTGGCAGTACCACCCTTACCTGCTTGAATGCCCTTCCTAATCAACCGCGGTTCAGCGCGCTACCACTTATTCCCTTTCACACCTACGTTTGATTTCTCAAAGCGATATGTAGTTTTCTCGCCGTGAGATCAGGTCACTGCTGTATCCACTGGGCTATCGCGGCAGTTATATATATATATATATATATATATATATATATATATATATATATATATAAAATATTTATATAGTTATATATATATATCTATATATATATACATAAATAGTTACACACACACACACATATATATATATATATATATATATATATATATATATATATATATATGTGTGTGTGTGTGGATATTATATACATACATACATCTATATATACATATACACATATATATTAAAACAAACGCACATATGTGTATGTATATATACACATAGACATATACATACATATAAATATATATATATATATATATATATATATATATATGTATTTATATATTCTTATATACAGATGGATATATATCTTCGCCGTACAATATTGATGAGAGTACCGAAGAGCACTTGGCAAATTAGCTTGTATTTTTTTCCTTGAGGCCTTGCGACCTCCCTGCTAGTCTTCTGCAACCTTCTGTTGAACTTTTAGTGCAATCAGTTTGATAGCTTAAGCAACCTTATTTGTAAAAACAAAGTGAAGAAGCTCTCTTATCAAGTGGTTTTAAGGTTTGTGTTTGAAAAGGCCGACTTCAAAGTAGATCCACTAATGGGATACTTTCCACAATGTGGGCTCCAGTTAGTGACTATCTTACGTTATATGTACCGTGTGTGTGTGTGTGTGTGTGTGTGTGTGTGTGTGTGTGTGTGTGTGTGTGTGTGTGTGTGTGTGTGTGTGTGTGTGTGTTATATAATATACATATATATATAATCTTTCTCTCTCTCTCTATATATATATTATATAATATATATGTATATACATATGTGTGTGTGTACACATATATGTATATATGATATATATACATATATATGTGTGTGTTTGTGTTTATATCTATATCTGTATATATCTATCTATATGTATATCCACATACATATATATATATACATTCACACACATACACATACACTCACACACACACATATCTATACATATATATACACATATATGTACATATAAACCTACATGTATATGTGTGCGTGTGTGTAAGTATATATATAAATATATATACACACATGTATATATATATATGTATATATATATACACATATATATATGTGTGTGTGTATTTGTGTTTGTATATATGTCTGTATTTATCTATATGTATATCCATACACACAGACACACATATATGTATACATATATGTGTATACATACATATATATGTATATTTAAACCTACATGTATATGTGTGAGTATGTGTGTATATATACATTTATATGTGTGTGTTTATATATATATATATATATATATATATATATATATATATAAAATACATGTATATGTGAATATATACATATATATGTGAATGTGTGTATTGTAACGAGAGACCATCGCAAGCCACCAGATGTAAGCATAAGAGAGGAGGTTGGGAGCACCTCTGTCACCATACGAGACGAGAGATGGACTTGGGGGGGGGGGGGGGCAATGAAAGAGGTCTTAGTTTGCTGGATTATTTTTGAAGATAGATATGAGAGCCCCCAAGAGACCCTGTGTCCCGGAGTGGAGGACGAGGTGGTGGAGCTGGACCCTGTATGGCTTGGCCTGTCTGCCGTGTCTCTCCCCCTTAGTCTTACGCACGTGCCCTTTTATGCGGCGGTTCTCTTAGATGGCGGATGTTTATTCCTGTACGAAAAGAGAAAGCCGGGCAGCACCTGTGTCCGAAGGAGAAGGGCGGCTGCTGGATGAAGGTATGAAGTGTACCATCTGGTCTTGCTAAATATTTTTGACATTGCTCGGCCACGCGCAAGGCTCGTCCTCGAGCCGTCTGCAACGCTTGATACACTGTAGTAGCGCATAGGGATGCAGGGTTTTTTTTCGGTATCCTGGTGATCCGATGGTCGCTAGGGTCGTCGCGTGCCAGGGAAGCGGGTGTGGCGGAGGTTTCACACTGAGGTGCAACAATCAGTAGCGAAGAGGGTTACATCGTCTTCAGAAGCTGACATATAAGTACCAGGCCAGTAAAAGTGCTAAGGAGGAGGATAAGTTGCAAGAAAAACGAGAGCATAATAAGAACAATTTGTCACAAGAAGAGTAACGTGTCAAGTTAGTGGGTGTTAATTACTTGGATTTGTTAGGATTAGAGAGTTCAGCAGAGTACCATCATATTGAAGAGAGAAACATTAATTGGACAAGAATTTTATATCTTTGGGCTAAATAGGCAAGTATATATGCTTCAAATACAAGGGCCTGAACTTAATTCTAACAGTGCGCGTCTCGGCGCTTCAATCGTATGAGCCTAAGTGTGCGGCGGGCGCAGGATTCCTTTGTTTACAGCCATGAACCAGGCTTTAAATATTCTTGCAGTGATAATAACTATGTAAGCCTTTATAAAGTATGATGGGCAGACACAGGTCATGTCTTATTGATTTTTAAGGACTACAAAAACAACTCTGATCTACCAAATATTGATAAAATTACCAATAAGAATGCTTTAGACGTCTTTTATCATATTACAATTGAAATGGCAATTACCAGTGTTCAAGCCTTCTCTCCTCACGCTCACGCTGTCACAAACCAACAACAGGTTAATCCTGTAGAGAAAGTAAATGATGCCCCTATGAAAACTCGTTCTGGGTACTTACTTTAGACCGAATCTAATAGTATTTCGTCAGTGTACCCGGAACAAACACACACACACACACACACACACACACATACACACACACACACACACACACACACACACACACACACACACAGTTGCTCAGTAAATAATGAAACCATCTGCTTTCCTCAGAGTTTACTGATAGAATGTGTTCGTAAATACTATTTATTATACTAGCTCACACAAACTCTCAAATAATCGACTATTTTTCGGTGTCTGTAATGTCAGTGCTCCAATCTGATGAAGAGGACGGTCTGGTACACACGTCGCCGAGTTGAACTTTGTGCATGAGCGAGGCATAAAATCAGGGGAAATCCCCTTTTGATCCGTATTTGGTTTGCCACAGACAAGTATTTTTTGTCAGTAGTGGCTTCCTCCATATTCTCGCGGTCCAAACCTTAGTCAATCCACTCCACACATTTCAGGACATATTTTAAACTAAATTTATCACTGACTGACTACCAGCCAAGTGAGGACACTATGAAAAAACACAAAATCATACACAGGTGTTAACCAAATTTATCTTAAGCTAAGTCTCAGTTTCTAAACATTCAGTGATTACTAATTTAGGGATATGATGCCTAGGATGGAGAAAATCTATTAGTGTTGTGGATCCAAAACTCCCTTCCTTATAGAAACTCTTGGGTCTTCCTAAACCTAAGCAAGTCCACAGCACAAAATATGGAAACCCAAGCAGTATAAGTCTTTAGCTAACCAAGAGTGGAGCTCCATGAAATGGGTGGCCGGATATAGCGAGACTTTGGTGTCATTGTGATTATCCATCTTGGGGTGTATATATATACACACATTCTCTCTCTATCTCTCTCTCTCTCTCTCTCTATATATATATATATATAATGTAGATATATATACACATACATACATTTACATATATATATATATATATATATACATTTATACACATACATACATATATATATATATATATATATATATATATATATATATATATTACATATACATACATACATACATATCACACACACACACACACACACACTTCTCTACACAAAATGAGTCAATCAAATATGTTTTACTTTTACTATTTTTAGGAGGAAAGGACGGTGGACAAGACACACTAAATCTTACAGAAGTAGAGAAACAATTCTTTTTTGTTTATCCAGGCTCCATAGAACCGTAAAGGAGATAACAATGAAAAAAAAGGAAAAACTACATAATTCCAAAATCCATAGAAACATTTCATTGCCCTGACAGAGAAAAAATATGCTTGGGTAATGAGGCGTGAAAATATCTACCCCCCCCCCCCCCCACACACACACACATCTGTATCTGAAGGGTCTCTGTCATTATTTGTAAACGGCCAGAGATTGGACTCCTATATTTTTTGGGACCAAATTAACATTACTCTTGGTAAAATAAGTACTTAGTACATCACTGATACTATATTATTTTCAAGATCTAAAGAGAGTTCACCCGGCGGCCAGAGAAAGAAGTGAAGTTCTTGCCGTTGCTGAAACCCAGTATCTACATTAACAGAACAAAGTATCTAGTAAATTTCGCAATGGATTGATTTTTCCTTATATCCCTCGTACTGTTTTACACACAGTCAATCTAATTATTTTATTCAATTCAGTGAGATTAATTGATTTTGTATATACTGTAACTTTCTTCTCATTTGTTACGATTCTGAATGTGCCTTTCTGTGTCCGATTGATATTTGTTTTCAGACAGCAATTTATATCTATCAAGGATATTGTATTGCATTGATATTAATGTTATGGGTAGGGAGCAAGCATTATATCTACACAAACCTTATCTTCGTCACCACATATCCACCTTCATTCTCCCCTTCCCTCATCCTAACCTAACTGTCCGTGCACCCTCTGCTCCACCCCGCCACTAGTCAGTTGTAATTCACACACGAATCTCATCCTTATTTCTTCTCATTCTTACTTTGAACCTTTTCATATACATACCATGATTCTAGAGCTACTTTAAAACTCCATCAAATTATTACTGCAACATAATGGAATTGCACATACGTAGTTAAGTAGTTAAGAGCAAATTTCCTATTTACTCGATCTTGTATCCTTTTCTTGCATTAGATTTATGTTTTACTGAGGTGTATGCTGTGGCTAGCAAGCGATGTAATAAAAGGCGAGAATGTTGGTATTGTCAATTTCATTATTACTTAACCAGTAGTGATTAGTGATATAAAGGACATGTGGTTCTGATAAGACAGTTGTATATTTTAACAGACAATACTAGTTTAACTCTCAAACTGTTGCATTTTCTTTCTAAGGAAGATCTTCAAGTAAGTCCTAAGAGATTATTGTTACTTTGTTTTTCAAGCACAGACTCAAATCTTTTGATTTTTCCTCTCCCTTTCCGAGACACCTGCTGTCAAAGTGAATCCATATGGGCTGCAATGGCAGTGTTTGTTTCCGCATGGTCTTTTTCTTTGCAGCAACCACTTTGAAAAACAAAGAAATATATGGTAAATCACATTTACTGCAATATCATATACCTCTATAATATACAAGGCCATTTTCTTTATACAATCCTCATACTATCTTCTGTCTCCGGCTGTGTTGTGATCGATCTCACAGTATTTCTTTTCATGCAGTGTCAGTGCTGATATTTGGATAAATGTAAGCTGCCTGCTAGGGTGTACAGGAAGCACCAGATGAAGGGCGAGCATTAAGACGAGTTTGTGAAGGACGAATGAAAT
>NC_061842.1:4992997-4997997 GCF_019202785.1 Penaeus chinensis
GTTTTTAAATGCAAGGTCGCTCTTAGACAAGTTAATTTCCAAAATTGACCTTTTCAACAATTTTATTGAGGGCAAAAGTAAAGAAACAATCCTTTTTTAGTTATTACATTCCCGTCCAGTTTGGAAATACATTTCACTTCCACTACACCTTGGTAATTATTCTCTAGGATTTCGCTTTCTTGCATCGTCTTGAAATCCCTGCAGAATATTACTCCCTTACAGGTATCTGCGACGACGGGAAGATTATGAATTTGCACCAGTTTAACCAGATCATTAGCCCGGAATTGAACTGTACTTTATCCAGGAGACCACCATTTTACAATTTACAAAAATGACGCACACCTGACCATCAAGGACCTTTGTGATGATAAATGGGTTTTTAATTTTCATTTTCATTTACACAACTAACATTCATAAACCTTGCTTTCTCTGAGGTGATGTTAATTACTGGTCATATTTATCTGTCACTTGTTGGGGCTCTATTCATACTCAGATTGGTCATACCAGGGTCTTGAGTCGTCCTCCTTGAGGAGGAGGGAGTTGGGGATACTGGGTGTTGGACCAGATCTTAACCTTGTTGTTGTCCTGAAGGGACTAACAGCCCCTTAGCTATTGTATTAACCCATTTTCCAACAGCTAAGTGAAGATATAGTATTTTCGTCAACCTTTCTCGGAACCCCTTAGTGGGAGCCTGGCTGTGTTTGGCTAATTTGTGGCTCCCCGTTGCGGTGTAAAAGCGTGCGTGTGTGTGTGTGTGTGTGTGTGTGTGTGTGTGTGTGTGTGTGTGATTATACTGTGTTTATTTTATTATCTTCAGTATTCGGATAAGATATAGAGGTTAATATATTTATACTCAGGATAATGTTGATCATGTTTTCATGGAATATACAGAGGCAAAGGCATATAGAAGGAAACTGCAGCTCCTACAGTAAGATGTCAACGGCAGAGGATAACAGACAAATGTTCAGAAATGCCGAAAACTTACTTTTATGGTGAACAATGCAACCTGTATATTTTAAAAACTATATCAATGATTTGATTTGATTTTCTCTTCATCATAAAATCTCTTTTTGTTAGGCTAGTTACGAATAGGCTTTGTGACTGATTGATTAAAACTACATTTTTTATTTGTTATATATAATTATTATATATATATTATATACCCTATATTTTTTGCCAACGCCTGCTGCCCTCGGTACAGTATATTCGTGGAAGACTTTTTACATTCTTAAGATCAGAGAATTTCGATTAATAATTTCATTGAACTTTTTTTGTTTTGTTTTGTTTTATCTCTCTCTCTCTAATAAAAAGTTTCTATAGGATGCTCAAGTGCTTTACTGTATAATTTTCTCAGTTATCAGGCTTTTTTTTTTTTTTCTTGCATATTTCTGAATCCACATCTGCTATCATCCACATCTATTTTCTCTTTTGAACTTATTTAGTATATTTCTTGAACTGATTTTATTTTATGTGTGTAGGGAGGGGGGTCCTATTTATAATGATGAGGTTACTTTGCTTCGTGTTATGAAAACGCAGTTGGCGAGATGCGTGTGTTCTTAGACCCCGCTAGACTAGTATATTGCAAGGGTACTTTATAATTTAGAATACGTAATGCCCCTATAAATTTCGTGGTTACACTACCAGATTATGCCTTGTTTCGTCGACTTTTTGTACAGGTAAAGTTGCTTAAGATGATGATAGGCAATGATGAGGAAATGTGGAAAATTTGTTATTAGGTTATAATGGTGATTTGAATTATAATAAGGGTAACACAGATAAAAAAGATAAAATATTATATTGGTAATGATATGAAAAATAATAAAAATGATAATGATTATAACCAAGGGGCAGTAGCAATGTCAATAGCAGAAGTAGTAATAATAAAATCATGATAATGAAAATTATATGATAATAATTAAAGTGATATGGATAATGGGGTAGATAATGTATTATTAGCTTATCGTGATATTAACGTAATGGTAATGGTAATAATACTGCTGACAATAACGATGTTCATAATAAAAATATCAAGAATTCAAATGCTAATAGTAGTATTAGTAGTAGTAATAGTAGTACTACTAGTAGCAGCAGTGGTAGTAACAATAATAAATAGTACTAGTAGTAATAATAATAAATAGCAATAGTAGTAACAATACATGAGCAGTAATAATATGTTATCATTTTGATTGTTATTATAGTAAACAGAAGTAGAATAACACTTATTTTAATCGTATGGTAGTAAAAACATAAATTATAACAATATTATTGATATTAATATTATCATCATTATAATAATGATTAACCATAGTAATGACAACAATGGTAATAATTATATGAATTACAATAATAATACAATGCTGATGATGTCGATGATGATTCAGATGATAATGACACTGATGATTGTGATGACTATGATGAAGATCATGACGATAATAATGACATTGGTAGTAATGACAAAAACAACTAATATAATTATAGTAACAATAATGCCGATGATGCACATAAAAATGATGATAAAAGTATAAATAAACATGAAAAATGATATGTAGTCTTTCACCCTCCTTTCGCCTCTCCTCCCACTTTTCCTTTCCCTACCTCTGCCCCTTCCCCTTCCCCCTTAATCTCCCCCACCACCTTCGCTCCCCTGTTTCTTCTTTCTATGAGCTTATCCCTTTCCATTACTAATTCTCCATTTCTCTTTTTAGTACACTCTACTTATCCTTCCCCATCTCCTTTTGTCCTCTCTCCCTCTCCCTCTTTTCTTCTCCCTGTTCCTTTAACTTTCTAGTCTTGTCTTCCTTCTTAGTCTTCCCCTCGGATAGTCGTTAATAAAATGTGCATAAACATTCAATGCAGTGAACTTTAAGTCGAAGGATGATGAAGATGATGATGATGATGATGATGATGATGATGATGATGATGATGATGATGATGATGATGATGATGATGATGATGATGATGATGATCATGGTGATGATGATGATGATGATGATGATGATGATTATGATGTTGATGATAGTATTTATAATGATTAGACTGGGATTCTCATTAATTCGCATTATGGGTACGTGTTTAAATAACGAAGGGAAGAACAGGGAAACGTTTACAATTTATTGAACATGAATTGCAAACATAACTGTATTTGGATGCATGTTTGTGTGTATGTCTCCCATATTTATTTTGTCAATTAACACCGCTATCCTGAAAAAAGGACAATGACAAGTAAATTTGTTTGACTATTTGAGGGTTATCACAATTTATGAGTCTATAATCTTCAAAAAAATGTTACTTATCTCGGCTTACCACATATTTTATGATTAAATGACACGTGTGTGGGTTACAGGGGTAAAAATGTTATATAAAAAGAAACACAGTTTTACACTCTACAATATGCATAAAGATCCTTTTATTGACTGAATGACCGGAACAAGGTACACATCACCACGGAGGGTCCCTTCAGGCATAAGGTCTTATAGCAGAAAGGAGAGCCTTTATGTTGTAAGTCACATGGACTACGTTTTCTGGCAAAACCATATTAACATAGCACGAAAACGCACGGACGTTCATTTATTTACTTATTTGGCCTGTCCAGTTTATTGCTAACAAGCTTATAGTGAGCTGACTGAATCTACCATCATATCAAGCAACGGCACGCACAATGATACAGTAGTTGATGTATATATAAAATAACAAAGAAGTTTTATTATATTTTCTAAAGTTTAGTCCATTGGATATATCTCTATCTGGCTTTTAAGTTTGATTGATATACATATATTAAAGACTGCATGATGGCAACCAAGATTGTAGTTATTATAATGCTATAAAAACAAATGGCAGTTCAAAAAATCTTACCAAAAATCAAAACAAAGGAATAATTAGGTGAGATAGGTAAAATTAGTGATTGACTCCTTGGTGACTAAGCTTTGTGTAAACAAAATAAATAAACTAAAATCATAGAGGACAGAACATAATCAATAAGAGGTGGAAACTTGCAAAACTAATTCCGAATTTGGGACAATCTTGCCAAGGAAGCAGTTGCCACACAGCCCTCAAGAAAATTGGGTTACAACTAGCGTTATAAGCAACTAAGAAAAGAATGATAATGGCTGTTTTTCTTGCATTTACATAATTCTAAAGGACTCTCACAGAAGCTATATATTTCAAGTAGTGTAAACAACGAAATTTTTATTTACCTGTCTGCTATATATCTTGCATGTTAAGGAGTAGCATTTCATCGTCTTTTTCTCCTGCAGAAGATGGTGATTTTTTTCTGTACTTTTTTCACTGTTAATATTGTGACTTCACTTTATATATGTTTCCGACATTCTCCTTATGCTACATTTAAAGTACTCTCTCTCTCTCTCTCTCTCTCTCTCTCTCTCTCTCTCTCTCTCTCTCTCTCTCTCTCTCTCTCTCTATCTCTCTTTCTCTCTATCTCTCTCTCATCAATTTGCTCTTTATGAAAATAGCACTTACAACTCTTGGAGCAACAGATGAAAGCTCACGATAAAGGTTTAGATCTGAAGGACAATTTTTGTCTTTACATAGATATTGGATTTTGAAGGAATATTTTTTAAGAAATAAAATCACAAGAAACTGTTGTTTGAGGCAACATCCAATTTGCCTGTGTCATTTATTTTTTTTTTTTTTTTTATTCCTGCATCAATTTTAAGCCTTACTTCAAATGATAAATATAATGAACAGCTTCACTAAATTAACTTCAACTGTTAAATTTATCATTGACAAATAATCTCCGTAATAGGTTTGATGACTAATACTGTAGGATTTGGAAAAGATTAAAACATATCGAATTACTCTCTAATTGCCTTCTTAGTAAACTGTTATTTTCTGTATATTGCACATCAAATTGTAACCTTTTAAGTGTACATGTTAATATGAACAAAGTGCTTGTGCTTTAAACCAGTATAATCTACCAGGCGTGATGCACACGCCATGCAGTACTTGCAAATGTAAAGTGGTTTATTCGAACTCACATTTGA
>NC_061842.1:5025497-5027997 GCF_019202785.1 Penaeus chinensis
CTATTGTGAATAGAATTTATACTGTCGTTGCCATAAATGTCAAACTTGGAAATTCTATTACAGATGCATTCAAAACCTAGAAAGAAGTTTTCATATTTGATGTTCATTGTGGGAAAACCGAAATCTAAACCTAAAGCGAGGAGTTCACTTTCTTCAGTGGTTAGTTTTCTGTCAGACAAATTGAATATTACCTTCTCAGCCTTAATCTTTTTGGAAATGTCAATACCTAGTTTGAACAGTTTCTTCTGGTGTCGTTTTCGTATACTAACAAGTTTTTTGTCAGTATTCATTTGTAACAAACAGATAAGACACTGATAATCAATGTAAGAACATATTGATTTGAGAGATTTTGTAAGGCTATCATAGTTATTGTTGAGTCGAGAGAGTTTCTTGGTTTGAGTTTTGATTTCAAAATTTAATAGTTTGAGTAGCCAAGACTTATAAGTGTGACTGGACAAAAAATTACGACTATGGACCTTAAATTTGATAAAGGATGGGATCGTGTCAAACTTTTTACATGCTTTCAAAAACTCCAGGTCACATTCCAATTTCCTTGTTCTGTAGTAGTCCTTCTCGGTTCTTCTGTATTCATGAAGCGTGGGCCGGCCATATCGAGTAGAAATAATCTCAGCAAGTGATTTTTGATACCAATAATAACCCCTCTGACAAAAAATGAATATACTATTGATAACACAAAAGATTTTGTTAACGATATAACTACTCGTGAAATCATTGAGCCTGTTGTTATGGCCAGTGTTGATATACAATCTCTTTTCACAAATGTTCCACTAGAAGAGACCACTAACCTTATTGTACGTGAACTCTCCTGTTTAAATGAATATTCCCATCATCTAAATGAAAAACAAATGACTAAAGCACTCCAATTGGCAACTGTTGACTCAGTATTCACTTTCAATGACAACCTGTATACACAAACAGATGGCGTAGCCATGGGCTCCCCTTTAGGTCCCACCTATGCTAATGCCTTCTTATGCTATCATGAGAAGGAATGGTTAAACCAATGCCCTGATGAATTCAAACCGAATTTGTACCGCAGATATGTGGATGATACATTCCTCCTTTTTAAAAACTGCTCGCAAGTTGAGCAGTTTGTGTCGTATCTAAATACAAAACACCCTAATCTAAAGTTCACTTATGAAATTGAACAAGACTCAAAACTCCCATTTTTAGACACCCTCATAACAAAAGAAAATGGCAAGCTAACAACATCAGTCTATAGGAAACCCACATTCACTGGTTTGGGTATAAACTACTCTAGCTTCTCCCCCAAACTATTTAAACTCAATAGCATCTCAACACTTATCAACAGAGCATATAGCATTTGCTCTGACTACGTTAGTTTTGACAAAGAGATGAAATTCCTGCTTAATTACTTCACCGAGAATTCATACCCCAACAAATTTTTCTACAGAATACTAAGAAAGTTTTTAAACAAGAAACTCTCGCCGCCTACACCAGTATTATCAGTGGCAAAAGACTCGTGTTATATCACACTTCCATTCCTTGGGCATTTAAGTTTTAACATTAGACAGGAACTTCAACACATTTTTAAGGATACATTCCCCCAAATTGATTTCAAATTCATTTTCAAGACAACTACCACTATGCGTTCTCTTTTGAATAAATCCGAGCCTTTACCATTTGCACTAAAATCCAGTGTTGTTTACCAATTTAATTGTTCGAGATGTAACTCTCGATATGTGGGTAGTACCACACGCTCTCTATAACACCGTATTTTGGAGCATATGGGTAAGTCTTACCGTACAGGTATTCTGCTCAGTTCACCATCACATTCTGCCATCAGAGAACACTGCTATTCCACTGGACATCCACTCACACAATCTGATTTTCACATTCTGTCCTCTACCTCTAACAGACTTAACCTCATCACCTTGGAATCCTTGTTTATCTCAAGGATGAAACCAGACCTAAACAACACAACAACTGCCTTCCCATTACATACCCAATAACTGCATATATCTCTATGTAAGTTTTAATAATAGTGGTCTTATGTTTTGTTTTGTTTTCGTGTTTCTTAACAATGTTTACTGTTCTCTTTCTAATTTTCAATTTAATTTAGAGCCTGTTTTAAAACTTCTACCTATTTTATTGTTGAATTCTGATCTATTAATAATCACTCTGTTTACCATTATCCTTGTTTCCCTAGTTCAACGTTAGCTTCTTCTAAACAACCCTCATTCCCTTTACTGCTTGTATAGCCTGTTTTGCTTTGTTTGTAACCAATTATTTATTCTATGTTGTAATTTCTTGCAATTTCTGCTTATATTTATGGTTCTTTTTCTGTTTTCTAGCACTGAAGATGAAGTTTAGAAAACTTCGAAACGTTTGAAAATAAAAAGATGTTCGTAGCTACGCTGGTGTTACTCTTCCTGATAAAATTAAGATTCCCGAAAGGAAAATCACTTGCTGAGATTATATATATATATATATATATATATTTATATATATATATATATAT
>NC_061842.1:5052997-5055497 GCF_019202785.1 Penaeus chinensis
TCCCTAACACTTTTATACATCCGAAAAAATGCAGCAGCAGCAATTGAAGGATTTTCATAGATTTTTATTGATTTTAATATTAAAAAATCTAAACTTTATATGTCAGACCAATTTTCGAAGAGATCGTATTTTGTAACGATCACGAGCCAAAATCAAACAATGTATCAAAAGGTTAGGAATTTCGGGATGCCACAAAAATATATATATTCATATATAAATATATATATTTAATTATATTTATTTATTTATACATATGTATATACATATACTTTATATATAATTATATGTATATATATATATATATATATATCATTTGTGTGTGTGTGTGTGTGTGTATGTGTATGTGTTTGTTTGTGTGTGAGTGTTTGTGCATACATACATACATATATATATGTATGTATGTATATGTGTATTGTGTATTTATACACATATGTATATGTGTGTGTGTGTGTGTGTCTGTGTGTGTGTGTGTGTGTGGATGTTGTGGATACGGTTCTATGTAAGGATTCCTATGAATGTTAACAGACATTTAAAGTTTAAGATTATATATAGATGTATGTGAATACATCGTTATCATGCAGAAGTGTGGATATACGTAAAATACTGCAATATTTCGTATGTGAACACATATTTATACCTGCGAGTACATTTATAATGCCACTAAGTTTACATATTCTAGAGATAAATTCTGTTGAGATAAATTCTCAACATTCTTTGGCACTAGCTTTTGCCCCAAACACTACTTTGTATTTCAACATGTGTATATTCATTCGTACCTTATAAGATTATTGTTTTATATATCATACCTTCAGTATCAAGATGTAGCTTTATAGTTATCCACATTATAATATATTTCCCACGTACATCCATAGGTGGTACTGTTTACTGTAAATTAAAACTTGATCACACAATTTCTTGCTAATGGTTTGCAAAACTAAGGTAAATGGGTCTGTCTACGTATTTTACGTGAGTAGCAAAAGGAAAGAGAGTGCATTGTATCATGAGTAACATCAGAGAGAGAGAAAGAGAGAGAGAGGGGGACGTGGGGGATCTACTGAACAACTCAAGTTCGTCTCCCCCCTCAACATTTTCGGACGCCTTTCCATGGAAACTACTCCTGTAACTGTCCCAAAACTGCCGAACGACCCAGGTACCCGGGACAACAGCTCAAGAAATTACCGAAGAGCCCGGCGGAGACAGAGAGAGACAATCCATGGAAAGGATTAAGAGGGAAACAGAGATGGAAGACACTGTTTATTATCAATTCAGGTCAAGTATCCCAAAATGCTTGTAAGAACTATCCCGACTATATATATATATATATATATATATATATATATATATATATATATATATATATATATATATTTATTTATTTATTTATTTTTTTTTTTTTTTTTTTTTTTTCTAAACCCCAGCGAAAGAGTAACAAAGGTGACATTAATTATATTGTAATTGTTTTAAAAGATCATAATAACATTGATCCAGTCCTGCGGTGGTGGCTACCTCCTACTCTTTTCTTTTTTTTCTTTTTTTCACTTTAAGAGGGCTAAGCGAGCACGGGAATTCGCTGCAAAGGAGAGGGGGAGAGAGTGGCAATGAATTTACACACGCGGCCCAGACCTAATGTCGGCTCGCTCCCGACGAGACAACGTACATTATGGGGAGGCATGGTAACAATTATAATGGTAATTGTAAAAAAAAAAGTAGTAAACATAAATAAATGCTATATACTATTAGTTGGTCAGATCTGATGTGAACAGTATATTCAACCTCTATATTATTAATAAAGTTGTTTATCATATTAGCATGTAATTTTCATCTAATTTCAACATTCCAATGATAACTAATACTGCCTATCGGCAATTGGTGTTAAGAAAGATAATAAATCTTCAAATTATCAAACAAGCCAATACTAATGATAAAGAACTAAGCTTGAGCTACCGAAAAGTAGAATCTAATAAGCCTTTTTTCTATACAGGGAAGCTTTCCTCTCCCCAACTTTCTCTACATCCCGCATCGTTCTTACAGCGTCTTGTGAGAGATAGCCAACAAGCGGAAGAAAAATGCCTAAAAGGTCTTTACTGCGTTCGAAAGTCAGACAAAAAAGTAACAACACTATGTCGAGAAAAGAAAATGAGTAAGGGAAAGTTTCTTTCGTAAACAATGAAGATGAATGGGTATTGAACTTGTTTCAGCGTAGTGATTGGAGTGGTGGGAGAGCAACAGAATTTGGTTACAGGGAATGCAAAAGGAAGTGAATACCCTTATTAGTATTATAAATGCTATGATTATCATTACGGCTATTAATATCATTATTATTATAGCTGTAATTATTATTATTATTATAATCATTATTACCATTATTGTTATTAACGCGCACGCACACAACACACACACACGTGTTCACGCATGTTATACTGCGAATCTATGAGAATCCTTTTCTCATTCAATGATTATCACTATTATTATTACAATTTATGTTATTATAATTATTTGT
>NC_061842.1:5065497-5077997 GCF_019202785.1 Penaeus chinensis
ATATATATATATATATATATATATATATTCTGCAGTGCTGATTACAGATAAACGATAATCGATTACTGGTAACTATTTTCTAATGACTATAATGTCTTCACCTCAGCTCCCCAACTACCACCGACTCATTTTTAAACTCTCTCTGCTCCTTCACATTACTTTCAGCGTACTGTTGTGCTTAAATCAATATATATATATATATATATATATATATATATATATATATATATATATATATACATATATATATATATATATATATATATATATTTAATCGATTTCTTACTTCTCCCCAAACCAGACATAAAAACTCACTCATTCTATCCATCGTAATTATTACTCATCGAAATTTAACTTTGTAAAAAGGGCTAATGAATCCTATCAATTGATTTTAACAATTCTAAACTTCATAGTCATTATCTTATCACCCTAATATTTCTGTCTTAAGAGTCAGTGACCTAGGTTTTGCTAATGTATGAATTCACCATTCCTAGAATGCAGTAGACTGAATTCCGTCTACTATATCCTTTTTCTGTTATATATATATGCATTATAGATAGCATAACCCTTCCATGTGCATCTTATTACAGTCCTTATGCAATATTTCTCATATTCCCTTACTCAAACTTTAAAAAAATCTTCAGAATACCTAGTTTTCGTATGATGTGATATCTTGAAGTATGATTTAGAAATCAAAAGAGAAAACAGAATTAACTCAAATTAGATGGAGTCGCTGCTCTCACCCTGTCGCACTCAATTACGTAATGTTCTAGGAGTTATGGGCGACAGGTTTTTTCAAGGATAGGATTTCTATGAACTGATATTGATGAAGGTGCTGCTAATATATTTACTCTATATTTTACCGATTAATATTTCACATTTATCATAAAAATGGTTTATACTGTACAGTATATGCCCGAGCCTTGAGACCCCCTAAAAGACTTGATTACTTAGAGCTTTTAATTCCACTAATCCTGCATTTTATATTCGCCTAGTTTGGCATTATTTCTAAATAATACTTTCTGGCCACAGTTTGTATCCTTCCCTTTCTCATTTTTGTTTTTTCGTCATCTGTTTTTTTTATGTTGATTTCCATGATTTCGTAATTCTCACAGCTTACTTATCCACTTATCGACAGTTTAATCTTGCACCTTGATTACCGTTGCAGTAATTTTCTTTAGACGAGGACTGAAACGTCATTGCATGTTGCATAGTATTACATAAAGCAGCAATCCCGAGCACGTGTCCGACCATATCTTTGTTTCTATTTCATCTATAGTCCACAAAATCCGTTGCTTATATATTCCTAGTTATAATAGCTTCTATCTCTCCATAATTACTTTCGGCCTCAGGCATATATCTTTTGCCACAGGACATATTTTGCACACGACTACGTGTTCCTTTATGGCCGGCGACATTCCTGGCCACTATCCAAGAGCTTTACCCAGTCTTAACGTTGTGTTTAACGGTCTTACTAGTCTTCTTTTCCAGAGATTCATCCTAAGTATTCGCTCTGTGTCACACTGCATCATCTTGAACCAATATTCATCACCTATCCTTGTACTACTTCCGAAAAGCAAAATTTTCTACTAATGATCTTTTTCCTCTTCAACCAGTTCCCTCTTTAAAATTGGTCTTATACACTTTAAACACTTACTCTTGTTCTGTACAGATTTCAGCTCTTTCTTTGACCATAGTACGTCCTAACTTTCCATGTTCACTGCACTGCACTTTTCCTCGGTATTACTTTTTATATTCACTATGGTAATCTATATAACTGATATAGTATGGTGTTGTTTATTTCTGGTTTATGTTTCATATATTGCAAGTAATCTGCTGGAAATCATTTTCCCGTTTAATTATCACTGCTCTTAATTCTGAAGTTCCTAACTAACCTGCCTTTTTTACCTACATAAACAATAGATTCTTTCCCTGCTAAATAATCTCCTGTAATCACTACTTATGTTATACAATAGATACAATTTCTCAATATGCTTTTGCGATGATACTATTTCTAATCTCCTAAAATTTGCAACGATCTCTGAAGCAAATCTTATATCGAAAGCCGAACGGTGCAGTCATAAATGTCCGTTTTTACATATCTAGAAGCCTTCTCGCTTTCATGTTCCATTCAATAACTACACATGGGTCTGAATCTCATGAAATCAGACAATGTAGTAGCCAGCTAATTGAGCAAGCTTGAAATTTGTTCTATAATATAATCAAATTCATACGAATGCTCAGATGCAGCCAATTTTTCTTCAGTTTCGTCGTTCCTTTCTTAATAGACTTTATTCCATTGTGTGTGTGTGTGTGTGTGTGTGTATGTGTGTGTGTGTGTGTGTTTGTTTGTACATACACATATATATACACACATATATATATATATATATAGATAGATAGATAGATAGATAGATAGATTGATAGATCAGATAAAGATATGTATATGCATACATGCATATATACATGTATGCATGTATGTGCGCACACACACACACACACACACACACACACACACACACACACACACACACACACACACACACACACACACACACACACACACACACACACACACATATGTATGTATCCATGTATGTATAATTATACGAGTTTGAATGTGTGTGTTGATAAACGAGTGCTTATTTTGTTTGTGTATGTATGTTCGTGTGTGGTTGTCCACATGACCTTAAAAAGCAAAGTATAGGAAATCTTCAAGAAAACTTCTATTCCCTCAAAGAAGCTTAAGCCTTTTTCCCAATCATCTTATTTTGCCTCGACCTCGTCCCTCTCCTTCCCTCGCCTTTGTCTTCGTACATTCTTTGAACCAAGGAAACAATGTCCACTTCCCTTGCCCACCTGTAGGTTGCGTGTTTCGTGCCTGTTCTTTTCATGTTTTCTTATTTCTTCTTCCTTTTCCTTTCAGGCACGCTCCCACAGTGGCATTCCTTTAGGCCTGAGTGTCCCTAGGTTTCCTACAGAATGAAACCTAAGGCAGTTTCACAATTCATGACTTCAACTTCAGCGTTGTTGTTGTCATAAGTCTTTAGAATCCTGGAAGTCACTTTCAGAATATCCCTCTGTTACAGCTGAAGGATATTATTGCACTTTTAACATTTTCTTGCATTTAATTCCACTTTTATCTCTGTCCAATACATTGCATCATATCACTTATGATATAACAAGAACAACAAGAAACGTTTCCATAACGTCTGCAGTAACTTTCACTGTTCGCATTTTGTGTTTTATTTTATTATTTTTCTATTCTTCCCTTCTTCTAAATTTGCTTTTCGCCAGGCTGAGTGAGTCCTGACATAAGGCATTTTCTCAACTAACTTTCTCGAGGGTCTGTAGTAATGTCACCTCATGACCTTTCTCTCATATGCATATTACCAGTCCGTTTTCCTCGTGACTTCTCATGCGTGGGGTAGAAAAGGGGAAATATAGAGAAAGATAGACAGAAAAGAAAGGAGGAGAGGTGAAAGAGAGAGTGAAAAAAAGAAAGGAGGAAGAGGTGAAAGAGAGAGTGAAAAAAGAAGAAAAGAGACAGGTTTTTCCTTGCATATTTAGAGAACTGACCCCTGCCTCAGTGAAACGTTAACCCTCGCTGCCCGTAGAAGGGTTCTCCTCTTCAGGCATCTGAACGTAAAGTAGTTTTAGGAAGATGAAGTTTAAACAGAAGCCGATGTAGACTAATTACTCTGGCGAAATAGAAAAAGATTCCCTTCCCCTTGTCACTTTCACTATATTGTCAAAAATAATCACACGGCCTTTTCCTTGTATTTTTTTCTACTCTTTTTATTTACGCCCCACAGCAGGGTCGACATCAAGCGGTAGAAAGGGAAAGAGGATGACAAAATCTGTAGAAAAAAGTCCTTTATTCTTAAAACGACTTTCCTTTGAGGGAGGTCATTCGAGCTCGCCACACGGTAATATCAGTGGATGGAATAAGCATTTTTCTTAAGGTTCGTGTGTGTGTGTGTGTGTGTGTGTGTGTGTGTGTGTGTGTGTGTGTGTGTGTGTGTGTGTGTGTGTGTGTGTGTGTGTGTGTGTGTGTTCGTTCTCTCTATCTCTCTCTTTCTCTCTCTCTCTCTCTCTCGCTCTCTCTCTCTCTCTCTCTCTCTCTCTCTCTCTCTCTCTCTCTCTCTCTCTCTCTCTCTCTCTCTCTCTCTCTTTCTCCCTCTCTCTCTCTTTCTCTCTCTCTCTCTCTTCATCTTCGTCTGCAACCGCATGCGAGAGACGACCTGGAGAAAAATGAATAAAGGCGTTTGGGAAAACAGGATAGGAGAAAATTCCTCATGTCATGAATCACTTAGGCCAGAGACTGGGAAAGGAAGAGGGGAAAACCGAGGGAATGGAAGAAGAATTTTTTTTTTTAAAATGCGGACTGTGGAGAGGAAATTGAGCATATATATAATATATATATATATATATATATATATATATATATATATATATATATATATATGTATATACAGTTATATAAGATATATATATATATAAACATTCTGGTCTCCTAATTTCAGTAATACTATAGGAAAGCGACTGATGTATCTCTTAAGGTCGAGCATTTCAAAAATTGAAAGAACAAACAGCCCATGTAATTTTTTTACCTCAGTTCGATACCGTGATGACGTTCTTATTTCTTCTTTGTTTATGTATCTTTTTTACTAAATAATTATCTTTCAATCCTAATATGCACCTGAAAAAAAACAGAAAGTTTAGCCAAAAAAAAAAAATGGCACGAAAAAAAGCAAACCACCGTTTTTTTTCAGATAAGAAGGAATGAAATAATGTGTTTGGAAAATATGTTGCAAGCTTTACAGGGTGCTGAAATAGTAGATCGATAAGGCTTTAAAAACAAAAAGGAAACGGAGACGAAAAACAACCCAGCAGAAAGTTTAATAGCCTCGAGAGAGAGGGGGGGGGGGGAGCACAGGAGGGATGGTGATGCCATTTAAAAAAGAAAATTAAAGAGCTGTTCACAACCAATTAAAAAAAAAAAAAAAAAAACTTGTTCAGACTGGAGGACTAAATTGTCTTTTTTTTTTTTTTTTTTTTTTTTGACTGAGACAATGAAGGACCACACAGGGCTAAAAAAATGCTTGCAGGCATAGGAAACAGAAGGGGAGAGAAATTGACTTAAAGAAAAGTCTCATAAGCTTTAAAGGAATACTTGGCAAAGCTTTCGATTTTTCTTCTCTTTTTTATAATGAGGTGAAGCGCAAATGTCCATCCCTAAGAGCAGTTACAAGTACTTGCACGTTGGACAATGAGAAGAGCAGTTTTTAACATGTCACAAAGGCAGGGGAGCAAGTTTCTTAAAATATGTGAAAAAAAAACAAAAAAAAAACTAGCGCTGACTACAAAGAATGCTTTCCATACGTAGTATGTGTGTGTGTATTATGTGTGTGTGTGTGTTTGTGTGTGTATGTGTGTGTGTGTGTGTGTGTGTGTGTGTGTGTGTGTGTGTGTGTGTGTGTGTGTGTGTGTGTGTGTGTGTGTGTGTGTGTGATCCCTTATCTCTCTCTAAAACGAAAAAAAGTGTGGACTGTGAAGAGGAAATTGAGTCCGATGAAAAAAAAGAGTTCTCTCTCTCTCTCTCTCTCTCTCTCTCTCTCTCTCTCTCTCTCTCTCTCTCTCTCTCTCTCTCTCTCTCTCTCTCTCTCTCTCTCTCTCTCTCATGCTTTCTCGTTCCTTCTCCCATCATCTGTACATTTCTCTTTCCTCTCCCTTTCTCTCCCGCGGATTAGAAATCCCGAAGAAGACAGAGAAGGCAAAGTGTACATGGTAGATACGACGTGAACGCAGACCCTCGGGAAAGTGGGACGGGAGCAAACTCCTTCTGTCGTGAATCACTTATTTCGAAGAAGGGGAAGGTTCGAAGAAGAAAGGGGAAGCGAGGGAAAGAAAGGAGATAAGAAGCGAGGGAAAAAGTGGAGCACAGAAACAAGCGTTACAAACAAGAAGAGGAATAAAGGAAAGTTGAATCGTGTATGGTTGTGGAGTATTTGGGACGAATAGGCAAGAAGAGAGAACTTACGTTGTTAAAATAAACATTTTTTTTTTTTCTTTTTTGTCGTTTTTAGTGATAATTTAATTCCTATTCAGGAGGAATAACGGTGGAATCAGGATATTTGGAACATAAAGAGTTCACGGAAGTTTTTAAAATACCAAATAAAAAACTGTCATGACGTCACAAGTGTTTGTTTTCATTGTTTCAAAACATATGAGGGTTTAAGGATTTTTTCACAACATATAATTAAAATTAACGAAAACAAGATATAGAGATATATGATTTTTATAAATATACTAAATAGCTTTACAGTTCTCTTAGTGTGTCACTGTAATATTTTTGTCATTATCAACGAAACTATTTTTTATAAGACTAAAACTGCCTCGCTTTTAATTCTCGAAAGAAAAATCGTAGAATGCAGAAGGCCAAAGGGATGCTCGTGTGGGAGCGTTCCTTCAAGGATATTAAAGAAAACGGAACAAGCACGGAACGCAGAACTTGACGGAAGATAAGGGATTTTCAATAGATATTCACAGTGAAAATGGCACTGGCGGCTGTTATCAGAATTGTATTCACACACACACACACACACACACACACACACACACACACACACACACACACACACACATATATATATCGAAGGCTTCTTCAAGTATTCCTATTAAACATTTGAGGCTCATTTTTCAATCCTACTCCTTTTTTTTTTTTTATGTTTTTTAAGTACGCTCCGACGCATGCATTCCTCTTGTGGTACCTCCTGTCTCGCTCAAAAACAAGGCAGTTTAGCTCTCCAGGTTGAACGAGATGTAGTTCAGCTTACATTTCCTGATTTCTTGTAGGGCGCTTTTTAGTTTTCAACAAAGCGTCACCTTTCGGATATATATTTAGTGATTTTTACTTTGTTCCATTCTATGGTGAATCCCTAGAAACTCGCCTTTGTTCTTGTTTTAGTTTCTAAGCATATTTAATCTTTATTTTCGGCATCAAGTACAGCTTACAAATGAGTTTTTAAACACTCCCTTCCTTTTCTTCTTTCTATTAAATAGCTGAAGTTTACGAAATGATCCAATGCTTTCTGCTCTCCGAATATTCTTTACCATTTTTGTCTAATGTCAGTGCGTATGCTTATATTAAGAGAATAAGGGACTTTCTAGATATGATATTTTTTTCTTCCTCGCTTCCTAGATGCATTTTTATACCAACCCAACAGATGACAAGATATCACTAAAATTAGGAGAAATAAATCCTATCCATTACGAATAAAACCACTCTTGTATCCGACTCAATTCCCCCTCCATAATCTACATTTTTCCTCCTTTCTTTCTTTCTCTTTTCATTCCCTCGATTCTCCCCTCTTGTAACTTTCCCCGCTCTGGCCTAAGTGATTCATGACATGATAAATTTTTTCCTGTCCTATTTTCCCAAGCGTCTTTATTCATGTCTCTGTATGTCGTATGCACATGTACCTGCTCCAAATTTCATGTGACTTTTCATCCACAGAAGAGAGAGGGAAAGTAGAGAGAGAGAGAAAGGGGTTGTTCGAGAGGGAGGGAAGATAAGATAGACTAACAGAGAGAGAGAGAGAGAGAGAGAGAGAGAGAGAGAGAGAGAGAGAGAGAGAGAGAGAGAGAGAGAGAGAGAGAGAGAGAGAAAGAGGCAGACAGACAGAGATAGAGAAGTGAGAATGAGAGAAAAAAAATTATACATATGTAGAAAGCGTCTTTATTCATGTCTCTGTATGTCGTATGCACATGTACCTGCTCCAAATTTCATGTGACTTTTCATCCACAGAAGAGAGAGGGAAAGTAGAGAGAGAGCGAGAGAGAAAGGGGTTGTTCGAGAGGGAGGGAAGATAAGATGGACAAACAAAGAGAGAGAGAGAGAGAGAGAGAGAGAGAGAGAGAGAGAGAGAGAGAGAGAGAGAGAGAGAGAGAGAGAGAAAGAGGCAGACAGACAGAGATAGAGAAGTGAGAATGAGAGAGAAAAAAATTGACATGTAGAAAGAGACTATGTGAGGATGTTAGGCTACTTTATGTGACAAAACGTATCTCATTGCCTTCGTGGCATCTTAACACACGCTGCTCGTACAAGGATTTTTTTTCTGTATTCAGTCGAAAATGCATATAGACCCTGGAATTCAAGAAGAAGTACGTATAGGGTAATATTTCTCGCGCTTCAGTTGACTATGATTAGGCAAATACTCTGAGGAACTGCCACTTAAAATAGAAGTAAGTATGGAGAAACTTATTTGTTTCTACCTATTCTCTTTCATCAGAAGACACAGAAACCATAAATAGAAGTCTTTTCCCCTTCTCCGCGAGCCAGTCTTCCAGGAGAGTCAAAGTCGGCAGAAACAGAAAAGGTAAGCTGGGAAATCATTGTTCAGGATAAACTTTGTGGATCGAAGTCCAATTGACGGAGATCATCCGAAGTCGTGTTTTTAAATTCATGAACGTTTTATGAATTTACCGAACATATGAGCGAAAAGTTTGCACTGGACATGTAACCCTGAGCTATTCTGTCATACTTACATACACCAATTCACACACATATTTTTTTCGTAGGGGCAGTTATAATCATCCCACACTCTTGTAATTTCCATGTTATTACTATATGTCCAATAAGATAACACACCATTTGTTGTTATTCTAGGTTGAAAGACATGGCTGTACGTGAAACTTAAGCGAACCCTACTAAACCACGCTGGTCACAGCTGACTTTTTTGCAGAATGCAGTCGGGGCGGGAGGACGAGCACTTTAGAAGCGTGATACGTTGAAAAACTGGATTAACTTGCATGTTTCTTGGCACAAAATGTTTAAGAGCGGCAGAGAGTCCGTCTCTTCCAACCTGGAATAACAAAAATTAGTGAGTTATCTCATTAGACATATGGTAATGACATGAAAATTACAGGAGTGTGGGATGATTTTTAACTGCTCCTACGAAAAAAATCTCAAAACTTAATGAAGGTATCTCGTATGTATATAAATGTATACATATATTTATATACATATACATATATGTGTGTGTGTGTGTGTGTGTGTGTGTGTGTGTGTGTGTGTGTGTATGTGTGTATGTATATATATATGGAGAGAGAGAGAGAGAGAGAGAGAGAGAGAGAGAGAGAGAGAGAGAGAGAGAGAGAGAAAGAGAAGGAGAGAGAGAGGGACAGACAGACAGAGACAGAAAGAAGGAGAGAGAGAGAAAGACATTAATATAGATATGAATAAATACATAATATATATAGATATAATACTATACATATATAGATATATATTTATGGCCAAACACACACACACACACAAACACACACACACACACACACACACACACACACACACACACACACACACACACACACACACACACACACACACACACACATAACACACACACACACATTATATACTAAATTTCCCAAACGCTTGTAAGATAACTAATATCGCCCTCTGTATAACAACTAACTAGAAAGGTGAAACCGTCTGATAAGGTCAGGATTAATTGATAGCCGGGATATAACCCATATTAGGTTACTAAATCAAAGAAGCGCTGAAGTAATCATTCAGCTCTTTTCTTTACGTGAGTATTTCTAATGTTATTTCAATACGGTGTATCAGTGGGGTGTGGATGTCGATCAGCGTCCATATCGCTGAAAGAGTTAATTTGTACACAAGGCCAATGCTAAGATACGCCCAAAATATACCTTGTTGCCCTATTAGATGGTATTAAATGGTGGTATTAAACCAAAACCTGCTATTAACCTCAAGACCTGAAACTGAAAGTATTAATAACAGTTATCTGGTATAAATTAGTAGGATCTAAAATACTAAATAAAGGAAATACTAAACTAACCATGTATTTTTATTTCTAAATAAAATCAAACATTCCAGTTAAAAAAAAAAAAAAAAAAAAAAAAATCTTGCTTCTCAATATAACAAGGATATAAAAACTTTATATATTTAAGCAACCAGGTACACGATGAGGGGGAATCGGCAAAAATTACCCTCAAACTGCGACTGACAATGCTGGTGATATGTTCCAGCATAGATTTTCCCTATATTTCGATAAGCCAGGAGAAAGAATCCACACACGGTGTACACCCTTCTTTTTAAAGAAACCTTCGCTTATTGACATTAAGTCTTCATAAATGTTTTCAATCTTAGGGGGTTGAGAATATAATCTTCGTAGATTATCATTAGATTACTGTTGTTTAACGACCTGTACTTACTCTGCAAATGGCTGGTCATGAAAAATATTTTGCTATTTTCACTTCTTTTTACCGGTAAGTGTATCTTCTTTGTCCAGTCTATTTAATTTCCTTCATCATCAGATCTGATGACAAGTAATATGGATCTTATGATAGTATAACTAAAGTAAAGAAAATATATGCTCTGAATATATTTCAACTTAATTAAATACAACTTATTGTTGCAGTAATGGAGTTTCTTTTTGACCTGGACAGTCATCTGCAAACAAGAAGACATCAGTTTTCCTCCTTTTTCTACATGGTCCGTTTTAAATACATCTTTAGGCATTTATCAATTTCCGATGCAACCCTTTTGCCAAGTCTTTCATGCCAGATATAACAATGGCACAGTCGACTCTAGAGTTTATGCCCTGTTAAGTTATAGTTTGCTAACCTTCTTTTATGGATTAACTGCATGTCGTTTGTCTGAGGATGGATAAAACTTGTAAGTCAAATGTTGCTACAGTAATATTATCATTGGTGTTATTTTTTTGCTTTGTCTTTTATCATTCGCATGGCTTCCTTCTCCTTTGTGTGTATTTTTTGGGGGTTGTAGTATAACATGTTCTGTGTGCTGAATACATTACAGAAAGTACTGTATAATGCAGATGTGTCTTTATGCTCCTCCTTAAACAGATCAAACATTTTCTGCATGTTAAGGCCTGGATGCAAGTAGCCCCTCTTGTAATCTTTACGAATGCTATTCTATTCTTAGAAGCTTATTTATGTGATTCAGAATAGCTTCTCCTCTATGATTATCTTCCATCACTTTTTTTCCCTCCCCCCCTCTACTTTCTTGCTCAACAGTAACAGCCGCCACCAGTTTACTCAAAACTGTACATTTTATTTCTGATGTGATAAGAACATGACTATGCATAAAGGTTGCCATCCCTTGGTAGGTGGTGCGAACATAAATAATTGTTTAACACTTTCTTTTCCGCATATCGAACTATATATTCACTCTAAAGTTGGAGACTACCAGTGTTATAAAAAGTGTGCTTAATTTCCTTTCTCTCATTTTCTGAAAACTCGAACAATACTCTTCCCATTTTGGCATATTCAGTGCTTCTACATCAAGGATTTAGAATATTCATAACCTTTGGCTCTACTTTCGTGCACCTTCTTCCTCATGTTTTCATGCCTTTGGGCAATGTGAGGTTGTTCTCTTTCCTCTTGTTTTTTACCTTTCCACAACAAAGTCTTCAGTTACAATATATTGCCCTGGAGGTAAATTCACTGGCCTAGGACTAGCAAAATATTATTTTTTGAATCCGTATCTTTATTCATTTTCATTTTCACATGGCCCCATGTTTTGAAAATTAATATAGCATAGAATTGATAGCAGACGTGGCATAAACTAAAGATATCACCCAGACAGTTTGGAATGCCGCAGTCTTAGACAAGAGATTCTGATATGTAAGAAGGATTTTTGCCAATGTCGTATACGGTGATTCACTAGATCTGCTTTTGTCACTATCACAACTTTTATCATCCGAAAGCAAAGAGTAAAGGGAAATATTATACCTTTTTTTTTTGTCTTTCTTTTTTCTCACTTCTTCGGCTTCTGTTTTTTTTCTGTTTTTTTTTTTCTTTACTCTCCTTCGGCTTTTGTTTCTTCTCTTCTTCTGTACTCTTCTTCAGCGTCCATTTCTTCTGACCCTCTTTTTCATTCTCCTGCTTCTGTTTCTTCTGTTCCTATCTTTATTCTGCGATTTCTGCTCCTTGTGATCCTGTTCTATACTCTCCTTCAACTTATTCTCCTTCGGGTTCTGTTTCTTCTATTTCACTTCTTTATTCTCCTTCGGCTCTTGTTTCGTCTCTTCGATAATATCAGCAAGGAAAAGCTGACGACGCTGCTGCATGCTCCGTTTGTTTTGAAAGGATATGGACACCGATATCTATGATCAATTTTCTTCACAAGAAAAAATGGGGTACGAGTAACTGAAATGAAAATAGATGCCTACTGATTACGAGGTGTTGGCTATCCCGTGTCTAATCGAAAGAGCGGGACTCGACATCCGTCTGTTGGTCTTGTTGATCTTATTTTGAGATAAAGCCTTCGGGTTAACTGTCTCGAAAACTAGGGCTCATAGCGTTACGTCACTGAAACGCATGTGTAGATGACACCACAGGGGTTCCCGCGGTACCAATATCTCAATTTCGTCAATTCGTTTAGAATAGCGGCGATATATATAAATGTGTGTGTGTGTGTGTGTGTGTGTGTGTGTGTGCGTGTG
>NC_061842.1:5085497-5087997 GCF_019202785.1 Penaeus chinensis
GAAACCGGTCAAATACATCTCTTGCATTGTGAAGATATTCATTTGATTCATACCCTTCTATATGTTTGTCAATATAAATATGGTTCATATATGTTTGTGTGTGTGTGTGTGTGTGTGTGTGTGTGTGTGTCTTTATTTATTTATTTATTTATTCATTTACATAGTAAATGAAAAAAGAACCTTCACTCATCGCCAAGCGCCAATTGTGCTTCGTCGTTGCTCTGTAGTGGCGCTGGAGTATCCTCTCCAAGCAAGGGTGAAGAAGAGGAGCTGTTGCCCATGCTGCCCAAATCACCGATGTAGTCCAAGTGAAGGGTAAGAGCCATGAAGCGTGGTACTAGTGCTGCAATACGGATATCAGCTCCCAACTTCTATTTAAGAATTATGTTCTTTCCCAGTGTTTTAGATTATAAAAATTATAAAAAGACTCATATATATATTTATATATATGTATGTGTGTATGTGTAAGAAAATATATATATAAATGTATACATATGTGTGTGTAAGAATATATATATATATATATATATATATATATATATATATATATATATATATATATATATATGCGTAAATATATGTATATATATATGCATGTATATGTGTGTGTATATATATATATATATATATATATATATATATATTGTGGATAATTTGGTTCATTTTTTAGTCAAAGGATGTCTTCATTTCGTAAGGTTTGAGTTTAAACAAATGTTGAATAAACTATATATTGTTTTACCAAAAGATTTCCTGAGCAAAACAATAAGAAAGATGAAAATAATATCAGTAGAAAAAAAAATTCTTACAAAAATCGAACACCAAAACAAATATATATGCAATAATAATTCATTAAAATAAAGTATATCCCAGAATAACTAACAACGCCGAAACCCTACGAACCGCATGCACCTAAACAACGCTTGAATTTCCTACAATAAAGAAAAAGTGAAAAATAAATTATCACAATAACAAAGGCCGGTTCATTTCTAACGACGCTGGAATTTCTAACAACGCCAAAATCCCTACAACGTTAGAGTAAAACTTTCTTAAAATGAAATAAGTTTTCAAAATAATATAATCGAACAGTATCGGCACACCAGAAATACTCAAATAAATACAACAAAAGACGCCCACGCCCCTCAACTCGGCCCTCAGCTGCAGTAGGGTGCGTCTCTGTTGGTGTACCTCAGCGATCTGCAGCCACGCCCCTTTTTTCCACCTATGCGTGAAACGAGTCGCCGAGTGTCGAGCGAGTCGACGTGAGGGTTCAGTCAGCTCGTCCGAACCCAAACTTTTACCTTGTTCGTACAGAGTATTTTGTATCTGCTGAGGAAATTCTTTTAAAATTAAAATACTCTTTGTATAACTGAGAAATATTCATACAAGTCCCCCAACAAGTATTTAGCTAGGCTATATACCATTAAAGTCATTAATCATCTACCTGACCTACTAAGGAGGTCAGCACCTACATTATCAATACCTGCAACATGGACTATTCTAAATGTGAAAGACTGCAAGCACAAAGCCCATCGTATCACTCTGTTGTTAGAAGACTTAGCTGTGTTCATATATACCAAAGGTTTGGGATCCACTTCTAAAATAAACTCTTTACCCTTTAAGTAATATTCAAATCTTTGAACACCAAATAAGATAGCCAGACACTCACGCTCTATTGTAGAATGCCTCTTTTCACGATCTAATGATTTTCTACTTGCGTAAGCCACAGGAAAGGGGGCATCATTCAAGTACTGCAGTAGTACAGCATCAAGTCCACAATCAGAAGCGTCTGTTCGAAGAATGAATGGGATGTTAGAATCAGGTAATTTGAGAACAGAATATTGACACAAGGCAGATTTTAACTTTTCAAACCTGTCAACCATTTCTTTCGTCCAACTTAAATGTTCCCGCACATTTTAACGTAACTGGTCCGAGAGCGGAGCCGAGAGTTCAGAGGCCTGAAGAGCAAACATGCGATAAAAAGAAATCATACCAAGGAAAGATCGAAGTGTCTTCTTAGTAGTTGGAGTTGGAATCTGCATCAGAACATCTATTTTATCCCACTGAGGTTTCAAATACTTCCCGTCAATTACAAAACCTAAATATTTAATCTCATTAAACCCAAACCTACAGTTAGAGGGACGAACTTTCAAGTTGTATTTTCGAGGACGCCCCAGAACTAAGATGATAGCTTCTAGATGTTGTTTCTACTCCTTAGCAAAAGTAAAAGGTTACATTAGGTAATCCTATTAGAACGAGTCTCATGAGTCTGATATAGGTTGCACAAGCTGTTACTAATCCAAATGGTAATCTACAAAATTCCATTAAGCTTTTGTGTGAGGAAATGCCGTCAGGGGTTTAGATCATTCAGAGAGTGGGATCTGATAGTAAGCCTTCGTTAAATCTAGTTCAGAGAAATAAACAGCACCATTAAACTTATGTAGCTCATCTTCTATCTTACAGGCTGGTTCAGCATGAAAAACTGTGACAGAGTTGAAGGCTC
>NC_061842.1:5100497-5102997 GCF_019202785.1 Penaeus chinensis
GTATATATGCTAAGAAAGCCATATGGAACACTAGGGGGCAGTGACCTCACATCGCTCACCCCATAACACGCTTCCGAAGAAAGCGTACCCATGCATTTCCACAAACGAGGAAAGGTCCATCCTTCCCTCTGTTTAGGAGCAACCCCACTGCATTTTGTCCAAGAGGTGAGGTACTTGGGTCCAATATTTTACTTACTGGGTGCCTCACATTAAACAATTAAAGGTGAAAGCTAAAAAAGTGCTTAGTATTTTGAGGGTTCTTTCACACCTATCTTGGGGTGCAGACCGCACAACGGTTCTGCGGCTTTACTGAGCGCTTATTTGTAGTAAATTATACTATGGATGTGAGGCTTATTCAACTACAACTATAATAAATCTCTCAGAATCTGTACAGGGGCTTTCACCTGTGGAGTCCCTGTATGCTGAGAGTGGAGAACCACCTCTTTCATTACACCTGGACTTCATGAACCTGATTTACTTCATGAGACTACAAAGGATTTTGGGATTTACATCCAGATTGGTTTTCAACGCCCTTGAGGATAGCCGATCCTATGGTAGGAGAATGAGGAATCTTGTGGAATATCTTCATTTAAATCTCACTAAGGTTCTGGCTCTTGGACCAATCGAGCTGGATTTGGTCGGCTTTGGGAAAGGAGAGAGACAGGGATCCGAAGCAGAAGTCAAGAGAGTGATTTCTTCAATACACTTCTAAGTACCAAGGACCTGATGCAAAATATATTGATGGTTCAAAATCTGAAAATGGTGTGGGCTTTGCAGCAGTGAGCAGAAGGAAGACTGTATGTGGCAGTCTTTCTCTAGCAGCCTCGATCTTCACTGCAGAGTTACATGCCATCCTTGCAGTAGTCAAGCTGACTAGAGATCTTGCAAACCGTTCCATTGTAATGTATTGTAACTCGTAGTTCATTGCAAGCAATCAATAGCTCAAACACATTACAGCCAGTGTTAAGGGAGGTTCAAGCTTGGCTTGCACTGATGTCAGCATGTAAAAAGATAACTCTGTTTTGGGTGCCAGTGCATATTGGTATCAGTGGGAATGAACGAGCTGATCAGAAGGCCAAGGCAGCTGCCCACTTGAAACCCAGCATCAGGAGTTGTCTTCGCGATAAATGAAGGGAACAACGGAGGCATATATCTAGAAACAAACTACAACAGTTTAGAGATGACCTTGGCAGTTGGGTGACCAGCATCCTTCCCAACCGACAAATAGAAGTTGTATTTTCAAGGCTGAGAATCGGGCACACAATATTGACTCATGGGCCGATGATGGCTATAAGTGAATCACACTGTAAGGGATGTAAAGAGCCATTAACGGTCGCACATGTAGTGGAAAGATGTGAAACATTCTCAGACTAAAGACCTATGTATTTGTCTCGCCCATATACACTGAAAAATGTAGTGGGGGAGGATTGGGACAGGTCTTATTAGTTTCCTAAGGGAAACTAATATTCTCAATAAAATATAGTTATGCATGATGTTTATGCAATAATTTATATTTTAGAGCATAACGTTAATGCATTTATTTTCTATATAACTTTTTTGATAGATTTTACCTTTTCAAATGTTTTAACATTTCAATCTAGCAAGGTGTTCGCCGCTGATGACCTTAGCTGTTGACGCGGCAGATAATTTAAATAAACAATCAACCAATCTCCACGACACATTTTAGGTGAAGTATATGCAAATTAATTAAAGCATGGTAATGGTGACATGAAAGAAGAAGTTAAATATCTTCTAAACTTTGTTTTGAATCAAAGCATTTTGGTAATAAGGTAGCTTTCGCAATTGGACTGTAACACTACCACCTGGCTTCTTAAAAGGAGTAATTGAAAACTCAACACCAGAGATGCTTTAAGCAATGACCATTTATGAGGCTGCAAAATTTCTGAGATAACTTCTTTCAAATGGGCATTATATTCAGATTTAGTCTTTATATGTTGCTATATTTCGCATAGCAACATAATACTCACACAGACGATAACCCTTTTGACATTGTTCATTTAACCATGCTTTACTAAGTGAGCAAGATTGAGGAATTTGGCTTGGTACAAGCTTCGTTACGATGTCCACCGATAACAAGTTTAGAGCATAAACATGACATTGAGCATTATAAATATCTAAACAATACTACCAAAAGCATGGTATGTACCATCCCAGTTAATTCTAGACTTAAAGAATACATGTCTAGTTAGGGTCAAATTTGGCATTGGAAAGTTCAATTGGACCTTACAAGCTAGACTACAGTGGTCAGAAAGAAAACTATTGGCGCAATAGACTTTACATTAACTCCCCTATCACATTAGTTAATTAAAGATTCAAAAGAAAACCTCTCTTGTGATTTGCACCACAAACTACCTGCTCACACCCAACCATATCAGAGAAATCTAAGACAGAAATGCCATGTCTCAGTGGTGAGTTTTAACATTGCCCATGAAAGAAATCACAATTTCCTATCATTCTTTTGAAAGGAAATGCATGAAGT
>NC_061842.1:5112997-5117997 GCF_019202785.1 Penaeus chinensis
TTGGGCGACGGAGGCTGGTCAAGATGACTGCGGGGAACAAACTGAAGGATCAGCTGATGTCAGATATAAATGTTATCTAGATCCTCGCAGGTGTGATGGTTCCAAATTGACTTAGAGCCACGTGGTCAATTGGTCCCATGGCTTACAGAAATCGTGCTAATGTACATGCTATATAGTGTGTGTGTACATATTTATATATATAGATATATGAATACAGATATATATATATATTTATATGTGTATATATGTGTGTATATATATACACGTATATATATATATATATATATATATATATATACATATATAAATGTATATATGTATGTATATACACACATATGTACACACACACATATGTATGTGTATATATATATATATATATATGTATGTATGTGTATATATATATATATATATATATGTATGTATGTATATATATTCAATACACACATATGGATAGAGAGATATGCATACATATATATACACACAAAAATGTGTATATGCATAGATAGATGAATAGATATACATGCATATATGTATCCTTACATATACATAAACATAGGACTAGATACAATAATGCATATGTGTGTGCATGTATATATTTATATGTATATGTTTTACATATATATATATATAATTATATATGCATGTATGTATGTGTGTGTGGGGGTGGCTGTGTAGAGGACTATGACAGGAAGAAAATACACAAATATGTCTAATTGCAATTTGTTCAACAAAATTTTCACACATCTGTTTATGTGTAATTATATACATGTGTCTATATTGTATTTGTATGTATGTATATATATACACACACACACACACACACACACATATATATATATATATATATATATATATTTACGTTCACACACACACACGCATCTGTGTATATATATTTATTTATAACATAAATCTATGTGTATATATGTATAAATATATATATATATATATATGTGTGTGTGTGTGGGTGTGTGTGTGTGAGTCATTTCAAATGATAATTTTGAGACTAGAAAGAGAGCAGAGAAAAGGAAACACGAAAAGAATGTTTCCAGAAGAGATACCTTACGGAACCCCGAGCGACCACAATCCTATTTTGCAACCGCCTCATTACTGTCCCCATCGCCTGCCCTTTGTGGTGTCAGCGCTGCCTCTTTGATCCAGCAAGCCCTTTAACAGACTAGGGAATGCAACAATGTGTACGTAAACGACCGCCTGTTTTGCTCGCTTCTGGGGTGGTTTGTGATAAACGGAAGGTGGATGGGAAAGAGAGGGAGAGAAAGAGAGAGGCAAACAGGAGTTGGGGAAAAAGGTAGGAAAAAGAGAAGGAGAAAAGGAATAAGGAAGGAGATATGGATAAAGAGGAGGGAGGAAAGAAAAGGAGAGAGGTGGACTAAACTGTTTTTTTTATGGTTTCTGTTTTTTAATTGCTAATCGGTGTTGTAGAATATATATATATATATATATATATTATATATGTATATATATGTATATATATGTATATATATATATGTATATATATGTGTATATATATATATAAATATAAATGAGAGAGGATGATTTCACAACATAATAAAATCCAAGTAAAATGTATATGACGCATTTCAGTGTAACATCTTAATCAGAATTACACACAGAAATAAGGTCACGAAACATATATATATATATATATATATATATATATATATATATATATATATATATATGGCATATGACACTAGGATTCACATGGTGCTCATTTTCTAAATAGAAGACACTGCTCACATTTGAAAAGCGTCAAACGCAATGCCCATGCTCTCCTCTGTCGCGATGCAGACAACTCCCAATATATTTCAGTTTTGACATTAAAAGAGTAGCTTTGGAGTGTGTGTTTGTGGAGGCAAGATAGAAATATCATCTCTGCTTTCAGGCTGTGGTATGTTTTATGCATTACCTCGTACTTGTTGCCTTCATCCCTTTTGCTTCTATTTTCCTATTAAGAATTCAATTTAGCGTTTCTTTCCTGCTTCATATCTCTCCTCCTAAAGGTTTCCCTCCGCTTCTTTCCACGTCGCAATTTCAACTTGCACAAAGGGCATCACTTCCGTTACACTTGCCGCAAGTTGGACTGAACTTTCGTGCTTTTCAAGGGAAGCAAATAAAGGGTAACTGAAGCCCTCCATACTAGTGCTGTGCAAAACCAAATACATCACAAAATATATTGCTTACTTGTAACAGCAACTTGTGAAAGACTTTGACGAGGTGAACACCTCAAGGAGCCTTTGGGGCATCTCGGCGACCCATTTGCACGGAAAGCCGAATCGACCAGTTGCTCCTTTTGAAGTTTGCTTCACACACACAGACACACACGCCCACACATGCACACATATGCATACAAATATATATATATAGTATATATGAATATATGTGTATATAAATGCTTATTCATTATATAAACATTTATATACATTTACACTTATGTATGTCCCCCCCCCCCCCTGTAACACACACGCAATCAAATATATAGTCACATACGTGTGTGTATCTACAAATCAGTGTTTGGTGATGTTCCAATGATGTGCTGAACGTTTGACTGATTTACATATATGTTGCAACATGTTTATTTTATTTTATTTTATTTTGTGCTTGTTTAACTGAATATATATCAGCTAATCAGAAGGGAGAGATACTTATATCAGGATTCTAATAGTATTAGGTTTAGTTTTGACCACAACCTATATGAAATACATTGTAAGATTTTATAAGCATATATTTTATGATCATATGTGTATGTAGTAACCATCGGCATTATGAATATATACTATCAATAACCGTCATCACTCATTTATATTACTAATAAACATCAAAATGCTCAGTCACCTGATATTATCACATGTTATAACCATGGACAAGATATGCTTTATGTAACGCCAATCAATTTTGTAAGCTATCTAGGACCATCATTCTTTTCAATATCATTATCATATCCAGTAATCTTCAGTAACTTGACTTCTTGGACGCTGCACGATGGTGGAGTTATATTTCTTATCATCTTATTGACAGATTCACTATATATTTTATCAATTCCTGCCATTATATGTGGACACCGACTGAGATGATTAAGGTGAGGCAGTGACCAATGATTTATGCCCAACTCTGAATGGATTGGAGGTCATAACTCATTGATAAATAATGTCACTTTACAAAATTCAAAAACTTCCGGTCTCTAAATCAAATCCGGATCAGTGGGCATGATTTCGAAAAAGAGAGTAATTCTGAAATTAATAACGGTTGGGAATATCGATCGCCACTTGAAATAGTACACCTCTTTCGGGTATATTAGATTACTTTAACCAACACATACATATACAAATACATTCATAAACTGCATATATATACAGCTATACATACATTATGTACATACACACACAAATTGTATACACATAGAGCAGCATGATGAAAACACAAGCAATGAATCACACTGGATTCTTATAGTCTTATAATGATATATATAGATACACAGGTAAGCAGATAAATAAAATGATAAGACTAAATAAATAACCAAACCGCAAAGATAGTAAATATATAGATAATTAGGTGAACAATTTAACAAGCAGATATAAAATTGACACCAACAGATAAACAGATAAGGGTTGTAGAGACGTATGTATTACTTAGCTATTTTCTCCTCACATGGCGATCTTAAGATCTCTATTTCCACACATTCTCAACAAATGCCTATCCAGAAATTATTTTACGTGCTATGAAAATCTTGCCTAACAACAATATTAACGATAATGATATTGATGGAGATATTAACACTAATCATCATAACACCTATAAGAATAACATTATTTTATAATTTCTTAATTTAACATTATCAATGCTTTTATCATTATTGCAATCACTGTTGTTACCAACAGAGTAGTACATATATGGACATACGGCACCAATTAACGGTTTTATACTTCTCGTCAAATTCAGTTTCTATTCCACCCCCTATATGCAACCCCTCCCCCCCCCCCTTCATCAAGTATAAGACCATGCAGATCTAAGGACAATGAAAAATTACTATGTTAACTGTGCATGTCTCTATAATTAGTTGTTTTCATGATTAAGGTATCCTGTGTCCTATTTAATGGTATGATCCTGTTACAGAGAACAAGTTTGGGAAAAACAAAACAAATAAAGATGCTTTGCTTCTGAAATTATTTACAATTAATCTTGTGTTATAATAATTCAGAAGATAAACTAGCTATGTTATCACCCAACTCCGTCAATTTATCTGTTCAGAGATTTGTTTTTTCCTGTAATATTGGCTCAAATTTAGATGAGGGACATTACATTTCAAGTAAATCTGCATGCGACATCGGCGGTACAGGTGACTGTGGAAAGTAAACGCGCATGCGACGACCGTAGTGGCGGTTAAAGAGGTGGGGGAAGCGTTATTACACTACCCCAACTTTCCTTATGTAAAAATGAATAATAATGATAAAGAAATGTTTTGAAAACACACAAGTTAACTTGTTTGCCTACATTTTGAAATATTTTTGATAAAGGTTCTGAACACATCCCTTTGATATAAGGAAAAAACAAATTACAGTTTATTTTCACCAAAACTTGCACCGATTTCTCAACATTCCTTATGGAAAAGCATGTATATATTTTAAAATGATACAAATTAACCTTATTTGGCTGCATTTTAAATATAAAGAAATGAAATGACTATTAAATTATTTTTACTGAAACTTGCACTGATATTCTCAATCTTTCTCATATAAAAACACGGAAATCTTTTAAAAAGACACAAATTAAGCATGTCTGGCTACATTGTATTTTTTTTATTTTTTTTATAAAGGTTCTATATATATCCCTTTGATATAATAGGAAAAAATACAGCAATTACTTTCATTTTCCCTGTAACGAACTATAATAGATAACCCGAATGTCATTACCTACCTCCCACGGTGACTTATCTATTTTGTCAATTTCTGACAAGGGAAATTGCAATTTGCATTGTAAGGAGA
>NC_061842.1:5135497-5145497 GCF_019202785.1 Penaeus chinensis
TCTCGAGGCTGGGCTGACGGGCGTTGTTAAGGGGAATGGGGAGGGCGAAAATGAGGTGGAAAGGGGGGGGGGGGAGACCGAATGAAGATAGGAATGGATGGTAGGCGGGAGGAGTAGGGGAGGGAGGATTGGCGTAGGGAGGGGAGAGGCAGGGGGCAGATGGAAGGCGAGGGGGGAGAGTGAGATTGGGGAGGGGGGGGGGGGGTCGTGACACGGGTAGTGGGAAGTGAGTGGGAGGACGAGAGGGTAAGAGGTGTTGAGAGGAGGGGAATGGAGGGTAGCTGGGGGAGGGGGATATTAGGTTAGAAGGGAAGGGGAAATTATCCTTGAATTACTTCGTTGATTCAAGATTTTGGAGCGCAGGAAGGAGCGAAATGATCAAAGTATAAAGCTGAATTGAGCCATAATGGTGAAAAGAGCCAATCTCTTTTTTTTTTTACATCCTTTGTAGGTGCAAATGTATGCGGCTGAAATGAAAAAGATGATATTTTTATTAAATTTATAGAGTCCTTGGAATGAATACGAGAGGAGTGTAGAACTTAGAAGGGGCGTTGGTAGGTTAGGAGTACGTGTCTTGGACTGGGTAACGACTGGCGAACTGTGTGATTATCATCGTTGATACTATCGTGCAGTTATATTGTCTCATGCCTCTACCAAGTAGTCTTTTACAAGTTTCAATCTCTAGTGTATATAGCAATGCGATATGCACTACGGGAAAGTCAATTTGTGTAGTTCCTTCTTTTCCACCTTCTCCTTGTTCTCCTTCTCGTCCTCGTCGCCGTCGTCGTTGTTTTAGTCCACCTCATTTTCCCCCTCCTCCTCCTCCATTTTCTCCTCTTTTTCTATCCCTCTTCGTCCTCCTCTTCTTCTTCCTTCTCCTCCTCTTCCACTTTCTCTTCTTTTCCTCTCCCTCTTCTTCCTCTTCCTCCTCCTCCTCCTTGGTATCGTCGCTGTCGTCATCGACCTCCTCTTCTTCAATTTCCTTTCTTCCTTAAGACAAAGCCACCCTTGACAATGAATACGAGAAAATCACACAAAAACAATGAGGGTTTTATACTTTTTTTTTTTGGATAGAACGAGTTTAACTTTCAAATTACGAGATTCCCGAGTCCTCTTTTTCATGCATAGCATCATTAAATAATAAAGTGGAAATTCTAGGTCAGATTCTGTTTCAGCTGCAAAATTCAAAATGGGGCTCATATTTAAGTAATAAAGGATGCATGAAAAAGTAGTGATACCAAGGGAAAAAACATATAATCACATTTGTTCTCAGCCAGGAAAATGATTATATAATGCACTTCCACGCTTATGTAAATCGGATGCATTAATGATTATACTATATTTACATTCAAATATATTTAAAAAGAAAACTGTGGATGTGCACACACATACATAATATATGCACACACATATATCTAGCTGTCTATATTCATCGATGTATCTATACACACACACACACATATATATATTTACATGCACACACACACACACACACAGACACACACACACACACACACACACACACACACACACACACACATATATATATATATATATATATATATATATAAATGTGTATATATACATATTTATATATGTATATATATATATGTATATATATAGGTATATATACATATACATATATATACACAAATATATATATATATATATATATATGTATATATACATTTATATATGAAAGGAAAACAGCCACAGTAAGAAATGCAAATGAATCGTAACGTTTCGAACTCTTCACGAGTTCCTCTTCAGACGAATGATATACCAAAATGGATTTTTAATTTCTTACTGTGGCTGTTTTCCTTTCATCTTTGTGTACACCTTACTGTGTTTGTGTCACACACACACACACACACATATATATATATATATATATATATATATATATATATATATATATATATGTATATATATACATATATATATATATTAACACACACATATATTAAAACGAAAACAGCCACAGTACGAAATATTGTTTGTGTTTGTGTTCATATGTGTGTGTGTGTGTGTGTGTGTGTGTGTGTGTGTGTAGGTTTTTATCTAACAGGTCAGATCCATGCCTTCATGCATTCACTCACAATATGAAACGGACTGACACACAACAAGCACCGGCGTCACGCATCGCAACCGGACACCCATTTGCACTACAAAGTCAAGCCCTAAAAAAAAAAAAAAAAAAAAAAAAATGTTAGGGGGCACTGGTGCTCTCGTCAGCTCTTCGCCCTTATCGCTCCCGGTATCCAAATTGTCATCTGCGATCGGGCAGTTGAGAGCCGTGCGAGGACCATTCACAGCGATCCTTGCTGTGATAGGCTCAGATACGTCAGTCGGCTTCCGTTATGTCAGGGCAGCTGGGCCGAATCTTGGGTCACCTAGTTTGTTCAGAATGGCGGTTGAAAGGGTCGCTTGAATCGTTACCATTATATTTTTCGTTTGTTTTTTTCTCTTTATCTGGAAAAAAAAGTTTCAGGTCTATTGTTTGTATGATATTTGGTCTTAGGATCATACTTGGCATAACAATCTAGGTTTCACAGACTGCGATCACACGTACCTGGTTCCTGAAAAGTGCAAGTGCGTATTTAGCAAGCGGAAACTAATTCTAAAGCTATGTTATTGTTGACAGTGTAGAACTATTTAGAGGCAGGATTCATTTGCAAGGCTTGGCTTTTATCCGTTGAAATTTGTGAACTAAGGAAATAACAGATGATTCCATGTTCTAGGGCTCTCTAGAAGCTGATGATAACATATATGCCGTTATGGTGAATCAGATCATTAATCTCACCATTTCCAGCTTAAATATATTACACTCTAGTGAGGTATGCTGAAGGTATTTGGGAGGGGAGTGTATTATACATATATATCTATATCAGATATAATCAGGGGTGGTAGAACAAGAACATTCATTTGTTTATGCATTTTATTTGTGTGGAACTTCTTCCTAGATGGAAGTACGTCGACATATTTCTGTTTGAATAAGGAAGGCGAAAAAAGCAGACTTTTCACTTCAGGAAATCAGAATAAAAGTAACAAGAATCGCAACGCCAGAGAGAAAGGGACGTAGAGCCGGAAGGAGCGACCCCCCAAAAATCAAGGCGGTGTGAAAAGTTAGTTATCCGAAGGAGGCGCATTATATATATATCTCTGTGTGTGTGTGTGTGTGTGTGTGTGTGTGTGTGTGTGTGTGCGTGCGCGCTTCATCAGGGCATAAGCCCTGTTGAAGCAATAAATGCGAAAAAGCCTTTCAACATACTCGTGTGTTTTCCTTACTTCCCTTCGTTGTTCTACTTGTAATTTGCTCGACATGAATTCCACACGTGTGTGTGTTATATATATATATATATATATATATATATATATATATATATATATATATATATATACACACACACAATATTTATGCACACACACACACACACACACACACACACACACACACACACACACACACACACACACACACACACTCACACACACACACTATACAATGAAAAAGGGTCGTACCATGAACTATGAACTGTGAATGTGGATCTGAAGCCGAATAAAATACACATTTCAGCCCCCAGTTCCCATAAAGTTAGGTTTTGCAAAGTGAAAATCCATCGTCCGGTGAGGAGACTAACGCAGGTTGATGCCCATGCAGCAGATGCAGTTATCATCCAGCATTATCACAATATATATGTGTGAAGATATATCTATATCTATATATATATACTTATATAATATATATATATCTATATATATACTTATAAAATATATATATATATATATATATATATATATATATATATATGTGTGTGTACATATATGTATATATATATATAAATATATAAATCTTATATATATGAACATATATATATATATATATATATAATGTACATACATATACATATATATACATATATATTTACATACATACATATATATATATATATACATACATACATATACATATATATATATATATATATATATATATATATATATACATACATATACATATATATATATATATATATATATATATATATATATATGTGTGTGTGTGTGTGTGTGTGTGTGTGTGTGTGTGTGTGTGATAACGTATATATACAGAAGTAACATAAGAGTAACATCATGGCACACAATCTAAGCATACCACAGAGATACATCAATGGCTTTGATGTCCTTCTCCACGTCATTGCTTGACCAAGGAACATTAACAGATGCTAACAGTGTATACTGTTCGTTTCTCTGAGTACTATGTCTTTGTCCAGAAGCCTGATCACCGTAGGCAGAGGAATAATTCCCAGCTCAGCAACAGCCAATCTGCCACACTGTGGAGACGATGTCGAAGCTCTTGTTGAGATCCAACTGCTCAGCTTCCAGGTACACATATCACGACCCTCAGTCAAAGGCAATCAGTCATGCCACTAGAAAATTAAATGCCACAGAATGGGGTCCTCAACCCAGCTCTTTTCAACACCCAAATGTCCTCAACACACACCTCCCGGAAGGGTGAAAGATCATTTACTATGCAGATCATCTTGCAATCATCTAAACTGATCGACACTGCCTGAGAAGAGCCCAGTGCTGTCTGAACCTTGTGTCTCAAGCTTAGTGTAGGATAGAACTAAAGCTCTCAGCAGCCAAATCAAAGACCATGGCTCTGAGACTTAATGTTCATATGAACCTAGAGTGGATTCAGGTCTTTCAATACCTTGGGGTGTGAGTCGACCAGAAGCCTCCTTTCAAAATGAGATCCAGTACCTGGTTGACCGAACTAGGGAAGATTATCTGTCATGAGAGTAATGACTGGGAAACGTAGGAACAGGACACAAATTACTAAGATCATTCTATGTACATGCCGTCCGTTCCATTGTGGATTCTTTCGGTCTGCTCCCAAGCCAAGACTAAGAGAAAAATTAGAGACAGTCCAAAATGAAGCTGCCCCATTCCAGATGGACAAAGGTCCTCAACCTCCTCATGGAGGCAAACCCTCGCCACGTAGACACCCGAATTGATCATCCAGGCACACATCCATGAGACAAAAAGTATTCAGATAGCCGTTGGCACAGACCTTGATTGAGTTTTCAGCCATGAGCTTCCCAAGAAGTAGAAATCAATACCCCATGCCAAGGCTAAAGGTAGAAACCAAGAGGGTCATTGCAGCCATCACTCCAGGTAACAGAACCTACTTCAAGGATATATTTCAATCCTGTACCTCACACTGCTGGCGCCGGTAACAGACAACGCCTCATCACTCCAGGCAGAACATGGGAGACCTAGTCTGCGCAAGAAGGAAGGACACATGGTTATACATACAATTTCTAGGCTAGCGAATGTTTTATCTCCTTTTATGGGATCCTTCTCATAAAAGTCATATTAAACATTCGATTGATTTCATGGAGAGTTAGAAATCTGTCGATGCACGATATGAAATTAGTGAATTTTAATAAAGATTGTCCGTTTATTAATGTCCCGCTTGATGATATGCTACATTTTCTTGAAAGAAAACTTTCATCTCACGAGAAAATCCCTATCCCGGTCAATTTCTTTAATGGTCTCATTTGTTTCTTCGTCACGAATAATGTCTTTACTTTTATAAATAATCATAATGGAAAAAAAAAAAAAAAATGAGACGGAATCAAGACCCGATTCCCTGGTATTATTGCTTGGACGACCGTATTTTTATATTTTTTACAATTGCCCTCCCTACACTTTACTGTGGTCTTTTGCTGTTTTTACAAGTCATTAATTAGCACAAGCGGAATTGTCACCTTCGACAATATTCGTTGCTGTATCCACGAACAAAAAAGAAAAAATTAATACCCGGCACTTACATACCTGCGTATGGGATAAGGCAATAGACTCGTATGAAAAAAAAATATATCCCTGCTTACTCCCTTCCCTCTCAGTGAACTGTGAATATTTAAACAAACAAAACTTTTATAGACAGCTATCAGAATGTACTCTGTTAATTCTAATACTAAATTTTGATATAGTGATATGCCTTCAAAATGAAAATACGTAAATAAACATGTTGGTGGGATTTGGCAAGGAATGTGTGTGTTCGTGTGTATGTGTCCGTGTGCGTGTGCGTGTGCGTGTGTGTGTGTGTGTGTGTGTGTGTGTGCGTGTGCGTGCGTATGTGTGCGCGCGAGTGCGTGTGTGTGCGCGCGCGTGCGTGTGTGTGTGCGCGTGCGTGTGTATGTGTGCGTGCGCGTGTGTGTGCGTGTGTGTGTATGGGTGTGTATGTGTGTGTGTGTGTGTGTGTGTGTGTGTGTGTGTGTGTGTGTGTGTGTGTGTGTGAGAGAGAGAGAGAGAGAGAGAGACATTATATATGTGTCCGTAGGGGAGGGGCAAGTTATCATTATTTCCTAGGATGTCAAACTAGAGAACAAAGCAAAATTATTGTGTTGCACTTCCTATAATGCGATTGTGAAGTGTAACCAATCTGCAATTATGAATTTCAGTTTTATTAATTGATTTCAGTAGTATTAGTAACAATAATGGAAGCATGTTAAGTTTCAGAATATAAAATTTTGCAAATTCCTTATCTAATGACTCGAATACATGTTACCTAATTTCATATTTCATATTCTAACAACGGAATGACCTTGTGAAAATATTAATTGAAATACTTCTAATAAATCATAATGAAATCATATGTTCCCTTATTAAGAAAAAACGTATAACACGAATTTGAGTTTAAATAAATAATTCCATGCTGTTCATTCATATATTCGTTTTTTTTTCACTATATATATGGTAACACACACATATATATATATATATATATATATATATATATACATACACATATGTATATATATATATATATATATATATATATGTTTATATTTATATATATACATATGTATATATGTATGTTTATATTTATATATATACCGCGGGTCGGCGCGCTAACACCTGTGTCACGGCGGTGACTTCCCCCTACGACACCTGCGTTTGACTTTTCAAGGCAATATGTCGTTTTCTTGGGCTCGGGCAAGCAGTCAGATCGCAGGTATTTTTACGACCGCCGCGACGGGGAATTGAACTCGGGACCTTGAGGGTTAGAGTCCAGTCCTCTAACCACTGGACCATCATATATATATATATATATATATATATGCATATATACATATATATATATATATATGCATATATATGTATATATGCATATATATATGTATATACATATACATATACATGCATACATACATATATATGTATATATATACATATACATGCATGCATACATGCATATATATATGTATATATTTACATATACATGCATACATACATACATATATGTATATATGTAGATATCACCGTTACCACCGCCATTATTATTATTATCCTAATCATCATTATCATCATCATCTTTGTCATCATCCTTTTCATTATCATCATCATTGTATTCATCTTTATCATTATTGATATTATTATCGTTATCATAATAATTATTATAGTCACTGTAATAATGTTGATAATTGTTGTTATTACTATTGTTATTGTTAGTATTAGTAGTAAAATTGTCACTATTATTAATTATAATGATAATTAGAAATATTATTATTATCATTGCTATCATCATAATCATTATTGTTATTATTATTATTATTATTATTACTCTTACTATTATTAATATTATTATTATTACCTAACATCATCGTTATTATTCCTGTTATTATTATCATTATTATTAGTATTGGTATTGTTGTTTTCATCACTATTATTGTGTATGTGTGTGTGTGTGTGTGTGTGTGTGTGTGTGTGTGTGTGTGTGTGTGTGTGTGTGTGTGTGTGTGTGTGTGGGTGGGTGTGTGTGTGTACACACAATACGTTATATGTATATTAACAAATATATATTTATATATTTGTTTCTGTTACTTTAATATTATTGTCATCATTGTTGGTATTGTTACTATTACTATGATTGTTATTATCACTATTAGTTTTCTTATCATGATTATTATTATTATTATCATTATTATCATTATTATTGGAAATACTATCCTTGTTATAATCTTTATCGTTATAGTTATCATCACCGTTATTATTATTGTTGTTATTATTATTACTATTATCAGTATTATCATCATTATTATTATTATCATTATTAACGTTATTATTAGTGATATTATTATTATCATTATTATTTCTATCATTATTTTCATTATTGTCATTATTATTATCATTATTATTACCATTATTGTTATTATTATTATCATTGTTGTTATTGTTAGTTGTTATTATTATTGTTATTATTATTATTAGTAGTAGTAGTAGTAGTATCATCATCCTTATCATTACTATTATCACTATTACTATCATTATCATTATTATTATTATTATTATTATGTTTTTTATTACTATTATTATTACTATAATTATCATTGTTATTAATATTATCGCAGCTACTATTATTATCATTATTATTATTATCTTTATTACAGTTATAATTACCATGAGTTTTATATTGTTACTGTTATTATTATCACCATTATCTAGCATCAATATCTCATAATTACTGATAGTATCATTATTATTCCTATCATTATCATTTTTATTTATATTCAATATTACTATTATCATCATTATTATTGTTACTTTTGCTCTAAATATAATTACCATCAATTTTATATTATTACTGTAATTATTAGTAGCAGCATCAATATCTCATAAATACTGATATTATATTTGTTACTTCTATTGTGTTTAACAGTATTATCGATATTATTATTATGACAATTATTGTTATTGCTGTTGTACTTCTTTATTTATTATTACTCATATTGCTATTCTTATCTTTATCATTATTATTTCTATTATTATCATCACCATTATTATTGTATCATTTATACATAATTGTCATTATCATTGTTATTACTATTAACATTGTTATTGTCACTATTATTAACGTTATTGTTGTCGATATTACAACTACTACTACCATTATCATTATTGTTGTTATTGTCATTATCATTATCATTAGCGTTGCTATTGTAGTTGTATATTTGATTTTGATTTTTGTTTTGATATAATAATATCTCAATTAATATCATGCTTATTCTTGTTACTGATTTTCTTATTACCACTACTATTTTCATAAGTATTATTACTATTGATGCTGTTTATTGTAGTAGTAGTAGTATCATTGTTACGATCTTCTTTGTCATTGTTATTATCATTTCAATTATGTTATAATTATTAACAATGTAATTAATATCGTCAAGTATCATTATTATTACTAGTGTCCCAGAATGTCCAGTGTCAGAATAAATAAGGAACTGTATCAGTTTCACAGTCCAAGATGGCATTAGAGGAAGTGGCATGGATTTAATTTATACCGATTCGGGTAGTGCCATTGTATCGTATCCAAAATTATTAATCTGGGACTGCAATTGCATTTCTTTTAAGTCCTACAAATGCCAACATTTGCTACCGTCACTAGATGTTAATTATTTATTTTTAATACTGATAAAAGGTGAATGCATTAACTATGTTTTTGTATTCAATTAAATATGAGAGTAGAACTGGCAAGGGAATGCTTTTATTGAAATACTATCATTTGTTAATAATTAACGTATGAGCGTCAATAAAGTTTTACAGCGATTGGGCTTTTCATTTTTGCTCTCAGTTTATAGCATCACAAGAATAAAACACAAACCCCTCCTGAAAAATAGGGAATGAGTACTTGGACGTGTACGAGCGTTAATGAATCGTTGCGTTAATCATAAAGAGTAAAATATTAAACGCTAGTTGTCCAAAGTGTACATATGCATCCTACACTCCACCCCCGGTTTTATCATTTTTCCTGCTGACTAAAGCATTGTAAATTAATTTAATTGGGTATATTTACTTGCCTTGAGTAAGAAGCCATTACCGCATTTTCATGAAGTTAGATTACAGCAGCTAATCGATAAGGAAAGAACATGGATGGCGTAATATATTTACACAGCGTCGCATGCGCTATAAGCTGTAGAGCATACTT
>NC_061842.1:5152997-5155497 GCF_019202785.1 Penaeus chinensis
TGGAAGGGAAAAGGGGATTAGTGGGACTGCAGGAATCACCGAGGCATTACACTACTAAGTATACCAGACAAGGTACTCGCGCACATCCCACTGAGGCGCATCAGAGACCACCTGCTGAGGCACCAGAAGCACCAGACCACATACTGGTGCTCCGAGTCATTGTAGAGCGCCGTCGTGAGTTCGGACGTGAGCCACTCACAGCTTACATCGACCTCAAGAAGGCGTTTGATACGGTGCATCACGAATCACTCTGGGAGATCCTGAGGCCAAGAGGAATTCAAACAAGGATTGTTGGATTAATAGCAAACCTGCATACAGGCACTGAAAGTTCTGTAAAGTGTGGTGAGGGACTGTCGAGCCTCTTCCCTGTTAGTTCAGGTGTGTTCTTGCACCAACATTTTTTTGCCGTGGTTAGCTCCCGAATGATGATGATGATATATATATGTATGTGTGTGTGTGCGAGCGCGCGTGTGTATAGATATGTATATATACTGTATACCTAATATACAAATATTTATATAGATAGACAGATATAAATAGAACAATAGATAGGTCGATAAAGAGATACAGATATACACACACAAACAAATATATATATATATATATATATATATATATATATATATATATATATATATATATAAATATTTAATATATATAAATCATATATATATATATATATATATATATATATATATATATATATATATATATATATATATATATACATATACATATATGAGTGTGTGTGTGTGTGAGCATGTATGCGTCTTTGGGTCTGTGTAGAGGCGTGTGTTTATGTCTTTCTACGTTTGTCTGTCGTCTGCCTGCCTGTCAATTTGTCCCAACCCTATTCCAATGCATATGAACGAAGTTTGGTTCTTGGCGTACCTCTCCAGCTTACAGCGCATGTGACGCTTTGTGGAAATAATACGTCATCCATGTTCTTTCCTTATCAATTAGCTGATGTAATCTAACTTCATGAAAATGCGGTAATGGCTTACCTACTCAAGGCAAGCAAAAATGCTCAATTAATTTAATTTACAATGCTTTAGTCAGCAGGAAAAATTATAGAACCGGGAACGGGCTGTAGGATGCTTGTGTACACTTTGGCCAACCAGCGTTTAATATTTTACTTTGCTATTATTAACACAGCGATTCATTAACGCTCGTACACGTCCAGGTACTCTTTCAGGAGGAGTTTTGTGTTTTATTCTTGTGAAGCTATAAATTCAGAGCAAAAATGAAAGGCCCAATTGTTATGTTTCGTTCTCTGACTTTATTGACGCTTTTACGTTAATTAATAACAACTGATATTAGTATTTGTATAAAACTATTTACTTATCATTTTTATTTTCATACTCCAGTTGAATGTCAAGAAAACACAATTAATGCATTCGCCTTTTTCAGTATTAAAAATGTATATTTAAAAATCTCGTAACAATACCTAATGTTATTAAGAAGAGCAAATGAAAATCATTTTGGATACGATACTATAACACAACTCGAAATCAATTAATTAACTTAATGCCATTTCTACAGCCATCTTGAAACAAATACAATTCTTCATCTGTTATGGCACTGGATATTATGGGTAAATAATACTATTAATGATACTTGATAAAAACAATAGTAATAATAATAATTATTATTATCATTATAATAGTATCATAATAAAAGTGATACTACGTCTACAACATTAATATTAAAAGTATTATCATTAATAGCATTAACAATCATGATAATAATGGTGATAACAAAAATAAAAACAAATGGAAAAAAAAAACAATAGTAACACTAATAATAGTGATAATCATAATGATTATAATAATAATGATACTGATTACAGTGATGATAATAGTTTTAATATATATATATATATATATATATATATATATATTGTGTGTGTGTTTGTGTGTCTTTGTTAGTGTGTGTATATAATATATATATAATATATACATATATATATATATATATATATATATATATATATATATATAATATATAACACACATATACATATAATTATTTCAATATCCGAATTTTCTAAATATTTTTTCTTTTCTACTAATACACTGTAGAACACAGTTTACAAAATCATGTATAAATACCTATAAAAATATGCTGCTAGTGTCCACACTTGCTTTCAAAAGCGACGCATGGCTTCCTTCTACATCGCCATCAAAGCAAACAATAACGAAACAATGTGCGCAATCTATTGTCATAAGGATTATTTTCTGTGCGCGCATGCGTGCGTGTCCGTGTGTGTGTGTGTGTGTGTGTGTGTGTGTGTGTGTGTGTGTGTGTGTGTGTGTGTGTGTGTGTTTGTGCGCGCGCGCATATGTACTTGTACTTGGTCATCTCCAACTCGAGTTTTATAAAATATGATCTGAATGAGTAGACATGTCTACGCAGGGAATGAAAAAAAAAAACAAAAAAAAAAAACATAAAATTATATTCATCTTGCCTGATTTTCTTGTACAAATGAATTAAGACATGT
>NC_061842.1:5165497-5187997 GCF_019202785.1 Penaeus chinensis
TTCTCTTGCCGAATTCAACAAAACGCTTAGCTTACTGTTCATGTAAACAATCTATTACAAGATGTGATAGCTTATTTCCCTTCTTAGTGGGTGAGAGACTTAATCGTGGAAGAAGAATAGACTGGACAATGTTAGTAATGACAATGAATTCAGCAATGAGAAAATCTACACCTTGGCTATGAATTATGAATAACTAGGAAATAAGTTAACACATTTTAGAGCAGCTTTTTAAATAGATAATATCTAATATCGATAACTACGATGGGCCTTCACACTGTGAGTTTAAAATGAAAATAACAAAGGCCATCAAAAATGCTCTTCGAACATCCCCAGGATAACCATACACAATTTTAGATAGCAAGTATTTATCATCCAGAGCATGAAAATTAAATTAATATATTCTACTTGATACTTCTGGATGACACAGATTTGATTGGAGTTTAGTAGTTTTTAATAACAGCTATCGGCGACAAAGTAAGTAATTAAAAATCGAATTTCATTGGACTACCTCGTTTTTGTGTGCCATATTGGCGGCTTGTTTACTATTGTGACAACTGTTACAACCTTCCTCTTCAGCAGTGGTTTTAATCACTGACTCCTTTAAGAATTTATTAGAAGCTATGGACCCCCTTCCATAAAAATATTCACATAAACATATTTTGCATGCAAAGTGTATAGTGTACTTTATTGAGATTTTCTTGTCTTATACATATATGAAGTATACAATATATATGTATTATTAAACTTTAATGTAAACAATCTTTAAAAAAAACACACTCCTTTTTGTGTAAAAAGTAATTCTAATGCTTATCCTCACGGCGGCCGCTGGTTAAGAACCCCTACTCTGGAGGTAGTTTGAAAATACAAAACAATATATTTGACCAAGAGCCTCTTTCAAAATCAGGAATAAACAATACATTTCAAAATTTTAAAAGAAATCATGTTTAGCGGTTTGTTTACTATTGTGGCTCCATGAAACTGCTACATGCTTCGTCTAGAGTAGTGTTTTAGTCATGGATCCTGTTAAGAATCTAATGAAAACTATGGACCCCCTTCCACAGAAATATTCACATAAACATATTTTTGCAAGCAGTGTGTATAATGTACTTTATTGAAATGTGCTTGCTTGTCTCATACATATACGAAATACAAAAATTATTATTAAACTCTAAACTTATAAGAGAGAGAGAGAGAGAGAATAAAACTCCTTTTCAGGGAAATCCATCCATGGACCCCAGGTTAAGAACCCCTGCTCTAGTGATAGTTTAAAAGTACTTGGTTAAGAAACCAAATCAAGGTATATGATCAAGTTCTTTTAATACAGAAAAAAATAAAAAGTTTTAAGACTTTAAAAGAAAATGTTCAACATTTACCCATTAATATGCATCTCAAGAAAGCTTTTTCGATGAGGAGTAGCTGGTTTTTGTGCAGATTACAGGCTTTGCTGCCTATTCCCACAAGGATCAATATAAACCTGGGATACTTTATCGCTGGTGTACGAGATATCCATACTAATGCATTGCTTCCTGTTATTCCTGTACTGCAGGGGTTCCCAAACTTTTTGTTCCTCAGTACCCCTTAGGCTTTTTATAGGTTCCCATGTACCCCTAACACTAAAAATTAAGCTTAATAGTAAAAAAGGACATTTTAATATTTTAATTATTTCAGTCTGCATGTTTAGAAATTTCAATAAAGGTGGTGCTAATCAACACAAAGAAAATGAGAAAAGTGCAATCTGAGTGCAGATTACAACACCATGTATTGTGCAAGTAATTGTTTCCTTCAGACCAAATGTACCCCCTGAAACGTGCAAATGTACCCCTGGGGGTACATGTACCCCAGTTTGGGAACCCCTGCTGTACTGGATCAAGAACGTTCTCGTATCGGGCATTGTAGTCTAATGATGAGGTATCGTTTCAGGGATATCAATTTACTATCGAACCAGACCATCTCGTTTACTGATATGCTAATATGATGTGTGCGAAATCATATGCAAAGAGATGGTAGAAAACTTATATTTCACGTGATTTTATGATTTTATTGAGCAATAATATGTTTGCGATTACGTAAATATGATTCACATCACGTGGCATCTGTGTTAAATGGTAAAAAAAAAAAAAAAGAAAGGAAAGAAAGAGAGAAAAAATAAGACGCACATTCTGTATAGTATCAATTACATGTAATTGTCCTTCTTTTATTTAACTAGCTGTTACAGATGAGCATCTACACGCTTTCTCCTGTTTTTGTGTGAGAAACGGACATTTTGTGTGTGTGGAGAGGGACTGAGATGGCAACACCTGGAAAAAACAGGCTCGATATCATGTAGTTTCATTGCTCAGTAACAAAGATTTTTGTTCTAAAGCCGTGTGCTGCAGAATTTCAGAATTGCAACTTCTGTTGCCAAGCGCGGTCAGAGGGCTAAGTAACAGTAGACCGTGGAATATAAAGCCAGTGTGGCCTACTATCACCAAAATCGATGCATCTGTAATGGCAATGCAGATTTCCACAAATTTATACTGAATGGTTAATAGCACTTGATACAGTTTTTATTCTTGGGCCAGGTACAATTTTCCAGTTTTCAATAAAAACTTACAGGCTCTGTGATAATAAAACTCGATAGGGAAAGGGGAAAGGAGTAATAATCCACGTGAATAACAGGTTGGTGACCATGGACATACTTTTTTGCATCCTTACACAATCGTTTTTACATTTTCCAATATTCCTTAAAGTAGCAATGGACCATTGTGGAAGAAAATAATAAAACCATGGTCCAGGAGTATTATATAAAAATGAGGATAATATACAATGGTATGTATTATTCACACTTCAGACTACTTATTTAAGCTGTTTCAAGAAACATCATCGAAGTGTAAATTTGATTTAACACAGTAGACGATCTCTGTTCTAACCTTGAGTGTTCATTGCTTTTTTTTTCTAAATTCATTTGAAGTCGGAAAAGGGAAAGCACTGGAGAGGAAGAATTAACAAGGGTAGGAGAACGACACAGAGGGAAAATTAAAAGAAAAGAAAAGAAATTTGCTGTTAAAATGCCAGGGGAGCACAGAGTGAAATGGGAAAGAAGGAAGGGTCAGGCGGAAAGAGAAGCAGAGAAGAGAGAAGTGGGAGTAATAATTGAGAGGGAAGGTCATAAAAGGATACATATATCCCTAATTCCTCAGATTTTTATGTAGATACTATGTAGAATCATGCTTCTTGGTTGACAAATGAAAACAATTCGACTGAAAAAGTCATGATACAAAGCAATACAACAAGTTATTGGGTAATATTGAGTAATATTTCGTAGACTGCTGAATATCAATTTATATTTTTGGAGTATTTATTATTTTGTTTTTATTTTCTTTATATCTTTAAAAAAGAAGTCACTGGAAATGTCAATGAAAACACGACAAAATCGTTTGTCTAGGTCTGTCTATATATTATTCTTTGTCTTTTATCGTTTCAAGCACAATTTCTTCATTATCGATTATATTAATTATTTCTCCATGCCACTCTTCACAGTTGACTGATAAGGGTCATATATGTCAAGTATGGATCGGATATACCATGATATATTGCAAATGCTTTTATTGTTTTATTAACATTACCCCTTCTTGTAATAAAAGGCTATGTAGCTACTACATTTTTAGTGAATTCATAATTAGTTGCTGAATAAATATTGCGAAGGCAAAATATATATATATGTATGTATATATATATATATATATATATATATATTTTACACACACGCATATGTGTATGTATATATATATTAAATATATAAGATGTATATATGTATATATATAATGTATATATATATATATATACACTTACATACATCTGTATATATAAATATTTATTTATACATATATGAATATGTATACTTTTATACATAAATACAAGCATACATACATATACTTGTATACATACCGATACACGTCTGCATACATACATACATACATGCATATATATATATATATATATATATATATATATATATATATATATATATATATATATATATAGCTATAGACTTGCCACGAGGGAAACGTAATCTTACGATGAAAATGATAACCAAGGCTGTGATGAACATTTTTATTTTGCAAACGTTTCAAAGACGACCGTCTTCATCCTCAGTGCTACAAAGAAGGAAAAAAAAATAAAGACATTGGAGCCAGACAAGGCAAGAAATAACAGTTCAAAATTATATAAAATCTTATAATAAGCGAAACAAAAAGAAAAATAGATAGAAAAATAGGGGAACGTATGTATAAACTAAAAGACCGAAAAAAACGCACTTTAAACAAATAAACAAGTAATTATGGTCACAGGATTACACCGTAAATAACTGTGAGGCTGTTAAGTTTTGGTTTAACTCTTGTTTCATCTTATGACAGAATTTTGAAATCACTGAGTGTAGGGGTGGTTTTCTTTGTGTGAATGTTGGCGTATTGCAGAGAACGCATGTTTGTTCAGAGGTAGGCCTGTTCTTGTGGGCTTCTAATGCTTGAACCAACGTGTTGTTGACGTGTTGTAGCGAGAGCAGTCACTTCCTCTGGGACTTTGCTAGATCCCAGAAATTAAGGAATTCTGGCTCCTGTTAACAGCAGTCTAAACCGCATCAATATACGTATACGTAAAGCGATACGGGTAATATGGTAATACATATTCTTGTCATCACTCGCTGGAAGATAAAAATATATGTATATACATGTATATATATAATATACATATTCATATTTATAGGGAAATGTATAAACATGGTATAAGTATATATACATATATAATTTTATGTATTTATATACATGTATATAAACATATAAACACATATACTTACCTACATACATGTATATAAATATATACTTATATAAATATATATGTATATATATATTTATATATTTATGTATATATATTTATATATACATATATAAATATATATGTATATATATTTATATATACATATATAAATATATATGTATACATATTCATCTATGTTTGTATATATATACATACATATGTACACATTTATTTATGTAAAGAAACATATATGTATGCATGTTTACATATGTATGTGTGTATGCTTATACATATATCTATATAAATGTGTATATATAAATATATATAGAAATATATGTATTCATATATATATATATATATATATATATATATATATATATATATGTGTGTGTGTGTGTGTGTGGGTAAGTATATGCATGTATGTATATATGTTTATTTATTTATTTATAAGTATATATAAATATATTTATGAAATGAAATATATATATATATATATATGTGTGTGTGTGTGTGTGTGTGTGTATTTATGAACAGAAATACATTTATATATCTATATACACATATATAATGTATTTATATGTATTTTTTATATATGTTTATACATACACATTCATATACACAGACACACGTATATATCCATATATATGTATATATATACATACATAAATTTATATGTATGTGTGTCTGTGTATGTTTGTGTTAGTGTCTGTGGGTCTGTATATACATATAGATACACACACACACACACACACATATATATATATATATATATAATTATTTACACATATGTGTATGTGTGTATATGTGTGTGTTTGGGTATATATATTTATACATATAAACGCGTGTATGTATATATATACAGATGAATGTATTCATATATATATATGCATTTTTATATATAAGTGTATATGTATGTTTATATAAAGACATACAAATAAACGCACGCACGCACACACACACGTACATGTACACACACCCGCACACACATTCATACATATATAAACACACGTATGAACCTACAGATTATAAAAAATGTTAACACCGAACTATCCTGGTGTCATTGTTGATAAAAAATATATATTTTTATTTCATCTAACCTGACTTGACTGGAAAACAGCCAGATAGGGAGGTTTAATAAAGGTTATTAAAGAACAGGCGAGAAGTAAAGAGAACGAAAATAATCAGAAAAATATCGAGCGAGAAAGGGGAGATATGAGAAAGATAAAAGAGCAGAGAACAAAGCTCCGATAAGGAGGAAACTTCCTTTTAGCTACTCGGTATTATCATGTAAACAGGAAAAGGCGATAATATGGAGTCAATATTTTCAGTGTTTCGGCTGAGAGAAAAGGTCATTCCAGTTTTTAGTTTTGGTGTTGAACGAATAACGAGTTACGAGAAAGAAAATCGTAGTTTGAATCGTCCTTTGAAGCCATGCCATGTAAGAAATTGTCATTAATTAAAAATATATAAAGGAAGGAAATCATGGTAACAAATGGATCCAGAACACTGCTAAAAGAGCCAAGAGGGAAGACTCGAATTTATGATACATTTGGAGCCCTCTGAGAATAAATCCCAAATACTAATACTAGCAGTGATAAAATTAACAATAACGATAATGATGATGATAACGATGAATTTGAATTTGCGTCCCATTAATATTCTTTAGTGTTTATGTGAAGGTGTGCATATGAAACTTGGTATCCGTACTATGTGTAAGCCGAGGTCCCAGTATAAAATGTGCTCCCATAGTTTGTTATTATTATTTTTACAAAAAAAAAAAATAATAATAAATAAATAAATAATAATACTATTAATAGATTGTGCCACAAATAAATAACAGTAATATGAAGTAACCCCGTTGATTTTATTATGATTATATTTTCTTTCATATAAACCATTAAACATGTATCGTCTTTGAATATACTTCTTTTGTTATTGTTTTTATCTTTCCTTTTGGATTTATTTTCATTAATAATAATAATGATGATAATAATTAGTAGTCGTAGTACCACTGTTAATGTGTTTGTTCTTGTTACAGATTTTATTATTATCATTAAAGTCATTATCATTACTGAAGGCTCCATGTCATCGCTCTTAACGGTATATTTAGTAGATAGCGATTTACTTTTTTTGTGTTCGTGCCCATGCCCTCTTCTTCCTTTCACGAAAATACTTAACTATAGATGTACTTTATTTTGGCTCTGTTAAATCCTTTGGGGACTAGTTGGTTATGTCCTCAGTCCATCCAGGAAATTATACCTGGCAAGTATGACCATTGATGGTGTGCCTTTTATGGATCTTGGTGTTTTTTGAGATCCATTGTAAGATAGTTAAGCTGTGTCAATGTGATCCTCGGATCACCCCACAATGAGATTGTAGCCTGATAGATGAAGTTTTGTTACCAGACGTCTGCATGCATGTGCATGACACTCCTGGGGTTTAGGTCTTATGTTCTCACATTAATATCCAATCAATGCAAGGTAATTGTCTTTTTTCGAGGCCTGAGGAAAAACTGTTAAAAGAACTGAAAAAGCTCTGAAGAAGCTCATAAAACTTGAATAAAGGGTCCTGTCTTGATAGAAGTTTAAAGTAGTAGTAGTAAAGTGTTTAAAGAAAGTCCTTGGTACAAAGGTCATCAAGATAACAACTGTCCAGGTCCAGTATGTTACTATCACTACGAAGAAGCTCATAAAACTTGAATAAAGGGTCCTGTCTTGATAGAAGTTTAAAGTAGTAGTAGTAAAGTGTTTAAAGAAAGTCCTTGTTACAAAGGCCATCAAGATGACAACTGTCCAGGTCCAGTATGTTACTACCACTACGAAGAAGCTCATAAAACTTGAAAAAGAAGTATTAGCATCAGGAGTATAATTTTCCAGAGGCAAAGCATCATGCCTGTGTGCTGTTTGCACAGCCAGTCAAGCTCTTTGCCTGGGTTCTAGCCCAGCCTCCTTCCTGTCATCCTTTAACCTCCAATACCTCTTGCATCACCCATTCTACTAGTACATTTCAACCTCAACCTCAGTCCTCAAGGGAAGCTTAACACACTGAAATTACCTCCAGTGAGTTGTTCCACCAGAATCAGAATAAAAGTAATGGGTCTGTTGAGGAAACTCCAAAAGTAAACTCTTTGGAACCATCAGAATGGCACCAAAGGCATCAACAGTAACAGCTCCAGCTGCCACCACAGCCATGGGACCTTGCTTGCTAGACAGAATGCCCTTGAACCAAAGGCTCAGATCCGACCTTTGTTCAGGCAATGATTCCAGAGCTTGCCAAAAGGATTTCTTCCAAAGTTAGGCCTTTGGAGCCATGGGGTAAGGCTCCATGGCCCCAACGGTAACAGCTCCAGAGGCCTCCACATCCACTGGGGCCTCTACTGCTAGACAGAATGCTTAAGAGCTAAAGGCTCAGGTCTGCCCTTTGACAAAGCAAAAGAATCCTTTGGAAAACAGTTCCACAGTTAAACAAGATTCAGGCACTTCCAAAATCTACTTGCTTAATGAAACCCAGCATGCATGTTTCTGTAATATAATATAATAATTAATAGAAATTAACTTATATATACAGTATTATGACCAGGGAAAAACGTCTGATTTCCTTGAGAGGATTCCATATTTAAGCCCATTATGGGACCTTTGATAACAGTCCTAATGAAGAGGTATCAGTGATGGTACATCACTGATACATTAGACCTGTTGTGCCACACTTGGCCAATTCTTTGTAGTTCATTCTCCCTAAGACAGCATAATTTGACACCATACCCATAACCCTGGCAGTTGAATCACTATATAATGTTAGCCAATATGGAATTACCTTGAGATTGTAACAAGCCAACTTGACCAATTTTGGAAGGACCAGTGTTTTAAAAGCAAGAATAGGAGCTTTTGTTCATTGTTCCACATCAACTTGCTTCTTTTAATGCTGTGAATGCATTACTTTGAACATCTTTACTTCTTCTAATAGTTTCTCCTTAGAGTACTTCATCAGGTCTCTGGATAAAATAGTTCCCTTGCACTGAGTGTTTTGTGAATAGAACATGAGAGTTGAGTCCCAGGAATGTCACATATCAAATGACTTGTGATTAAATTTTAACTTTTCATCATGCTGTGGGGTGATCTAAGAATCATATTTACCCAGTAAATATGAAAGTCGATAGTAAGATTTTCTAAATAGATTGAGGACATTTCTCCTTACCTGGCCTAGGGAACTTGGGAAGCATTCCGATTCCCATTCTTGCCATCAGTCACGGGGGTAGTGAGGAAGCATATAGTCACTAACTAGTGCTGAAAGCAGTTGTGGGACTTATGTGATTCTTACTGGACAATGACTACTTGACCCTAGCCATATTCGACTAGCCAGTTGACTTGAGAGGCCTTGATCAAGCCACCTGTCTAATCAGATCAGAGAACCAAGGAGGTTTGTTGCTATCTGCAAGCACAACATGCAGCATCACTCAACCTCCAGGACCCCTGTCTCCCAGCAATACATGTATGAGAGTTCTAGGAATGAATGCACCATTCCCTTTCATAGGCCTTGGTGCACCTGGGAACCACTTTGCCTCATACCCAGTGGTGACCCCTCCAGTATGGGTAGCCTTCTGGTTCTGCTTAACAGGTCATCAGAACCTCAATCCCCACTGCCACAGCAAGGTAGCTCCCGTTAGGATTGGGGGGGGGGGGCATAGATGAGGCTACAATCAGTCATTTTCCTAATGATACCATCGTTGGTTAGTACCATCGTTAATACTTGGCACAGGATATACTGTAATCAGTTTCCCCTGATGATACCATTGTTAGTTGCTTTTCTGTTATAATACACGCACTTAATAGTTACTTGGCACAGGAGTTACTATGGTCAGTTATTTCCCTGATAATACTGTTGCACTTACCTGCCATAAAAGTTACTTTCCAGATGTAATACTTCCTTAGTACAGGAGATATCGCAGTCAATTTTTTCATTGATGATATTGTCAACTGCTCAATAATTACTTGGCATAGGAGATACCGTAGTCAGTTGTTTCCCTAATGAAACCATTGTTCAGCTGCTCTTCTGATACAATACTTTTTTTTTCTTTTTTTTGGTGCTGGAGATACTGCAGTCAGTTATTTTCTTGATATCATTGCTAGTTGCTACAATATATGCATAGTGTTTAATGTTAATATCTACTGCCTTAACAGCCAAGATCATTTGCGACTTGGCACCTGATGGTATTGTTTTCAGTTGCTCTTATGACTGAATACTTACTTGGCACAGGAGTTACTGCAGTCAGTTATCTCCCTAATGATACTATTCTTCAGTTGCTCTTCTGATATAGTACACTTTTATTATTTATTTATCATCTGCTGCATTTAAAGCTAAGGTCATTTGCAACTTGGCAAAGGAGATTTTTTTTTACCTGATAGTATTATTTTCAGTTGCTCTTATGACTCAATACTTACTTGGCACAGGAGTTATTGTAATCAGTTATTTCCCTGGTGATACTATTGTTGTACTTACCTGGCACAGAAGTTATTTTCCAGTTGCAATACTTCCTTAGAACAGGAGATACCGCAGTCAGTTTTTTACCTGATGGTATCATTGTCAATTGCTCTTCTAATGCAATAATTACTTGGCCCAGGAGATACTGTAGTCAGTTATTTCCCTAATGATACCATTGTTCAGTTGCTCTTTGATACAATACTCTTTTATTATTTATTATCTGCTACATTAAAAGCTAAGGTCATTTGCAACTTGGCACAGATTTGTTTCACCTGATGGTAACATCTTCAGTTACTCTTATGACGGAATACTTACTTGGCACAGGAGATATTCTGCCTAGTTATTTCCCTGATGATATTATTGTACTTACCTGGCACTGAAATTACTTTTCAGTTGTAATACTTCCCTAGTACAGGAGATACAGCGGTCAGTTTTTTGTTACCTGATGGTATCATGCTCTATTGCTCTTCTGATGTAGTACTTTTTTTTTTGGGGGGGGGGGGGGCAGGAGATACTGTAATCAGTAATTTCCTTGATTATATCATTGTTAGTTGCTTTTCTGAAACGAAACATGCATAGTTTTTATTACTATCTGCCGCCTTGACAGGTAAGGTCATTTGCAACTTGGCACAGGAGATAGTCGTTTTTTTTTTTACCCGATGGTAACATCTTCAGTTACTCTTATGACTGAATACCTACTTGGCACAGGAGTTGTTGTAGTAAGCTATTTCCCTGATGATACTATTAATGTACTTGGCACATAAGTTACTTTCCAGTTGCAATACTTCCTTAGTACAGGAATGGTATAATTTTCAGTTGCTCTTTTGATGCAATACTTGGCATAAGAGACACTGTAGTCGGTTATTTGTCATATGATACCAATGCTAGTCGTTTTTCTAGTGCAATACTTACTTGGTCAGTTTTTTTTTTTTTTTTTTTTTTTATCTGATGGTATCATTGTCAATTGCTCTACTGGTGCAATACTTACTTGGCACAGGGGGTACTGTAGTCAGTTATTTCACTAATGATACCATTTTTTCTGTGGTCAGCTTTTCCCTTAATAACATTGTTAGGTGTTTTACCGATGCAATTCTTGCTTATTTCCCAGATTCAGTACTTACCTCAGTGTAAAGGGTTAGAATCGCCTTATATTTTGAACCAAACTATACCTTGAATTGTACCTAATTACATATCACATAGAGATTTCTTATACTATTCAGAGACCATTATCCAAACCATATAAAGCTCTTAGGAGGGCATAATCCATTACTTCTAAGACCCTCAAACTGCACTATTGGCTTGCGGTGTTCAGCAGAATTTTAATGGATTAAATTACATATATATAGAACCTGAAAGGAAATAAAAAATATAAAAAATGGGGCGCAAGAGCGAGCGTGAAACAGGCGAGCAGTGTGACCGTAAGCTTTACGTGCATACAGGTAACTGCCGTAAGTACAGCTCTATTTTTGTACTTAGTCTGATCTTAGTCTTAGATCTAACTAAGATCAGACCAGGAAAATAAAGTTTATAAGCAGCAGTTAGAATAGAGGCTATTATGTAGCAGAATGTATTAAGACATTGTGTATAACCTTCCAAAGGAAATAGTGCTAAGTGTTGGAAGACTCAAGAGATATGATCAAACGTAAGGCAAACTGTCAATGGAAAAAAAACAAAAACAATAACAATAAGTAATAGACAAACCCCATCTTGCAGAGATGTCACGAGTTGGGGAATTCGCAAGGAACAGTGTTAATCAGCTAATACTAGCACAAGCATAGTCATAGGAAGACATGAAGAGTCAGAAATTCATTGCCAGTTTTCTCATGGCTGTAAATCCCAAACCCTCAGAGCAGAATATCATGGCTTGGAGAAGGATTGACTTCTGTGAATAGGGAAGAAATGCTTTTCTGATGCAATTTTTACTTAGCAAAGGAATTTTTTTATTTTGAATTATCTGCCTCAACAGCTAAGGTCATCAGCAGCTTGGCACAGGAGATACTGTAATGTTTTCGATGTTATTGATAGTTGCTCTTCTGATTGAATACTTGGTACAGGAGTGAGTTATTTCACTGATACTATTGCTAGTACTTACTTGGCAGTTATTTATTTATTTATTTTTTATTTTATTTATTTATTTACTTTTTTTTTGTGTGTGTGTGTGTGTGTGTGTAATATATCCTTAACACAAGATATACTGCAGTAAGTTATTTATGGTATAATTTTCAGTTGCTCTTTTGATGCAATACTTGGCATAAGAGACACTGTAGTCGGTTATTTGTCATATGATACCAATGTTAGTCGTGTTTCTAGTGCAATACTTACTTGACAAAGAGTCTGTAGTCAGCTTTTTCCTGTGATAAAACAGTTAAGTTTCTGATTCAATGCGTACTTATTTTCCAGATAAAGTACATATCTGGCACAAATGCTTTTTTGATACAATACTTCATTAACATAGGAGATAGTGCCTGCAGTCAGTTATTTTAACTTAATGGCATAATATCAGTTGCTTCTCTAATACTTTTTCTCTTTCTTTTGCCAAAGGAGGTACTGTAGTCGTATTGCCTTATTATTGTAGTCTGTTATTACCCAGATTTAGTACTTGGCATAGTAAGTTATTGTCAGCCATCTCTGTATAAAGGTATCGCCTTATATTGTGAACCAAAGTATACCTTCAATAATACTTAATTATATTTCATCTAGAAATTCCTTAAACCATCATATTACCCAAACCATAAAATCCGCCTAAGACAGTATAATACGTTAGTTCTAAATCTCTTATGCTGCAACTTTGGCTTGAGGTGTTCTGAAGATCTATGATGAATTAAATTACATATAGTATAAAGAGCCTATAAGAGGATAGAGGTTAGCACACTGTAGGCCGCAGCCTGAGTAACATTTTCCGGAAAGGAAAGGTCCTATGACTACAAATGAACATTACTCATATGAACCAACCTCCCTAACGGAAGCCGCCTTGCCACGGTGGGGGGGCTTGAGGTCCCAATGAACTGGTGAGCCAGACCAGAGGGCTACCCATACTGGAGGGGTCACCAGTGAGGGATGAGACAAAATGGCTTCCTAGTGCACCAAGGCCTATGAGAGGGGATGGTGCACCCACCCCTGGTTCATTCCATCTTGGGCCAAGGAGAACTCAACCACGTGTGTTTGTCGTGCGTGGCGTCCCGTATTATCAGGAGACAGGAGTCCTGGAGGTTGAGCAATGCTGCACGCTGCGCCCTGCAGCTAGCAACACACCTCTTTGCTCATCTATTCTGGTTAGACGGGTGGCTTGATCAAGGCCCGGTCAAGTCAATCGGCTGGTCAAATATGGCTAGGGTCGAGCAGGCACTGCCCAGTCGGTAGCGCACAGGTCCCGCGACTACCATCAGCACTGTAATAGTGATTGCGTATATTTCCCCACTACCCCTGTGGCTGTTGGGAAAATTTGAGTCCCGACTATAGCTTCCCCTCGTTGGACTCCATGGTGGATGGGGGGGGGGGGGTGAGGAAATAAAGATTTATAATTTGTATGATTTCTGCAAATTTACTAAGAACTTGCTCTCTCCCTGACGACCTACGCAATCCCCCGGCCAATCCATCTAGAACATCACATATTGTAACTCTGGAACCTTACCAGATTCCAAAGGGCAAGAATGGGAATCGTAATGGTTCCCGAGCTCCCAAACCAGGTAAGAAGGAGAAAAGTCCTCCTCAATCCATTAAGGAAATCTTACCTGGTAAATATGAAAGTGTATCATATAGTAAAATTCTAGTAGTGAAGACCATTGATGGCATATCTATCATGGATCTTGATATTTTTGAAGTACATCGGAAGATAGTTGAGGTATGTCAACGTGATCCTCGCATAACCCCACAGCGAGATGCTAGTCTGATAGTTGAGGTTTCGTCACCAGACGAGAGTAACCGTCTGCATGCAATATGCGACATTCCTGGGGCTCAAGTCTCATGTTCTCCTCACAAAACACTCAATCAGTGTAGGGGAATTGTCTTTTCCCGAGACCTGATGAGGTATTCTGAGGAGAAACTGTTAGAAGAACTAAAGAATTTTAATGTAGTGGCAGTATAACGTTTTAAGAAGAAAGTTGATGGTTTAGAACAGTCGACACCAGCTCTTCTTCTAACTTTTGAATCGTTAGTTCTACCTGAATCAGTTAAATTGTCATGGTACCACCTCAAGGTAAAGCTATATGTGCCCAACCCTATGCGGTGCTTCCACTACCAGGGTTAAGGTCATGGAGCCAACACTTGCCGTTTTAAGGAAAATGGACAACCAAGGGTATGTGTGAAATGTGGTACAACAGGTCATCAGGGAGATGATAACTGTCCAGGTCCAATATGCTGTTACCACTGCAAAGATCATGAAGCTTTTTCAAAGCAATTTAAAAGGTACAAGTTTGAAAAAGAAGTATTGGTAATAAGGAGCAAGGAGAAAGTTAGTTTTGCAGAAGCAAAGCGACGTGCTCGTGTGCTGTTTGCATAGCCGGGTAAGTCCTTTGCCTCAGTTCTAGCCCATCCTCCTTCCCGCCATCCCTTACCCTCCAATACTTCTAACACCACACACACTGCCACTTCCTTTAAACCTCAGTCGGCAAATGATGAAAGTGCCTCTGGTGAGTTGCACCAGTAACGGAGTAGGAGTGAAAGGTCTATTGAGGAGACTCCTCCTCCCAAAGTACGGTCTTTGGAGCCATCAGTTAAGGCTTCAGAGGGCTCAACGGAGACAGCTTCAGCTGCCACCACATCCACGGGGGCCTCTGCTGCTAGGCAGAATCCCCCTGAAGTAAAGGCTCAGGTACGCCATTTCCACAGGCAGAGGAATCCTGAGCCTGTTCAAAAGACTCTTCATAGAGTCGGGTCTTTGGAGCCACCAGGCAGGGCTCCTGAGGCTACCACATCCACAGGGGCCTCCGCTGCTAGACAGAATGCTCCTGAACCGAAGGCTCAGGTCCGTCCTTTGCCCAAGCAAAGAAATTCTGAGCCTGTCCAAAGGAAGCCTGTGGAAACTAGTTCCACAATTAGACAACCCATCAAAAGGTACTCCCAATGTGCTGGAAAGGGACAGCCTAAAGGTGTTGGGCTGCCAAGTAGTTGAAGTAGTTTGTCAACCTGAAGAACTGGATACCCTAATCCAATGAAATTGTCAGGGAATTTATGCAAAATGGGAAGAACTGCAACATCTGATAGCTTCATGTAATCCAGTTTGTGTATGCCTACAAGAGATTATGATCAGGGAAAATCGTCCAATTTCCCTGAGAGGATTCCAAGTTCAAGCCCATTATGGGACCTTTGACAATGGACCTCATGGAGGAGTAGCAGTGATGGTACGTCAGGATACTCCCTTCCAGGCCATCCACCTGCAGACGACACTGCAGGTGAAGGCTGTGAGAATAGGCTTGACACGACCTTACACTGTTGTATCCATCTACCTCCCTCCACAAAATCTCAACATAGATGATTTGGAAGATTTACTTGGGCAGTTGCCTCATCCATTTCTACTCTTGGGAGACTTCAATGGTCGGTATCACCTCTGGGAGACACTTTGTGCAACCCTCGAGGAAGGACTTGGAGTCCTTGTTCTCAAGAGTAGATTCAGTTTTACTGAACAGTGATGCACCCACACATTTCCAAATTCAAACTGGAACATTCTCCAATATTGACCTGTCAATTGGTTCACCTGATTCACAGTTGAATTTCACTTGACAGGTCATGGAAGACTTACATAGAAGTGACCACTATCCAATACTTTTGGAGGAGGTGAATGGTATTCCAGCTAATGGAGTGCAGAGATGGCGACTTGAACATGTAGACTGGAATCTTTTTAGATCAACTGCAGTATTGCAAGGATCTGTGAATGATTTCCAGTGTGTTCAAGATGCTGTTAATCACTTCACATCACGAATTCACCTTGCAGCAGAAGCATCAATTCCCAGAAGTAGCGGGCAGTACCGTCGACCTCCGGTACCATGGTGGTCTGATGAATGCCAACAAGCTGTCAGAGCAAGAAAAGCTGCATTAAGGCAGTTGAAACGACGCCCAAGCGATCAAACCTTGATCCAGTATAAAAAGACCAGAGCCAAGGCCAGGCGAGTGCTAAAGGAGGCTAGGCGGACATCATGGAGACAATATGTCTCCTCAATTAACTCTGGGACCCCCTTAGCATGGGTATGGGACAAGGTGCGTAAGATCGCTGGAAAGAGTACATCCATATCACCACCTGCTCTGAAAATAGATGGTATGAGCTGGCAAAATCCATGGCAGAGATCTCCTCTGGAGCATCTTACACTGCCCGATTCTCCACTCTTCGGGCTGAACAGGAACGACACCCAGTGTCGTTCTTCAGTAGCACTGCAGCAGAACTTCCATACAACTTTCCATTTTTGCGTAAGGAGATGGACTCTGCTTTGCAGCTCTGCCGTAAGACTGCCCCAGGAAATGACGATATTCCATACCAAATGATATCTCACTTACCGGAGAGTTCCCAAACGTTCCTGTTGGATCTATTCAATAGGATCTATAGGGAGGGCACAGTGCCATCCACATGGAAAGAAGCTATAATCATTCCTGTCCCTAAACCTGGCAAGGATGCTTCTATACCAGGGAATTATAGACCAATTTCTCTTACCAGCTGCACTTGCAAGTTGATGGAGAAAATGGTAAACTTCAGGTTGACATGGCTGCTAGAAAAGGAAAACATACTGACTCCATATCAATATGGGTTTAGAAAACTGAGATCGACCACAGATGCACTTGTAAGGATGGAAACTGCAATACAGAATTCCTTCACACAGCGACGTCATATGTTAGCAGTCTTCTTTGACCTTGAAAAGGCTTATGATACTACTTGGAAGCATGGCATACTCACGAAGCTGTATGACATTGGTTTAAGAGGAGCATTGCCTACCTTCATACAAAGCTTCCTTGCTGACAGGAAGTTTAGAGTGAGGGTGGGAAACAGCTTCTCTAACCTGGAAGACCAGCTAGAAGGGGTCCCACAAGGGAGTGTCTTAAGTGTGACCCTGTTTGCCATTGCTATAAATGACATCGTAAAGGTCGTTCCAAGTGTTGTCTCATGTAGTCTGTATGTGGATGACTTTACACTTTACTGCTCAGGAGGAAGCTTACAGGATGTGCAAAGGCACATGCAGACTGCAATAAATCAGGTTGTGCAATGGGCAACATACCATGGGTTCAAATTTTCTCCAAGCAAGACAATGGCTATGCATTTCCACAAACGGGAAAAGTTCCATCCTTCCTTCTATTTAGGAGCAAACCCACTGCATTTTGTTCAAGAGGTAAAGTATTTGGGTCTAATTTTTGACTCAAGGCTTACATGGGTGCCTCACATTAAACAGTTGAAGATGAAAGCTACAAAAGCGCTTAGTATTTTGCGGGTTCTTTCACACCTATCCTGGGGTGCAGACCGCACAACGCTTCTGCGGCTTTACCGAGCGCTTATTCGTAGTAAAATTGACTATGGATGTGAGGCTTATTCATCTGCAACTCCCACTGTTCTCCGGATGTTGGACTCGGTTCATAATGAAGCTCTTAGAATCTGTATAGGGGCTTTCAGGTCTTCACCTGTGGAGTCCCTGTATGCTGAGAGTGGAGAACCACCTCTTTCATTACACAGGAACTACATGAACCTGATTTACTACACGAGACTACAAAGGATTCCGGGATCTACATCCAGATTGGTTTTCAACCCCCTTGAGGATAGCCGATCCTATGGTAGGAGAATGAGGAATCTTGTGGAAGATCTTAATTTAAATCTCACAAAGGTTCTGGCTGTTGGAACTTCCCAAGTCCCCCCTTGGACTAATCAAGTCGAGCTCGATTTGGTCGGAAACGGGAGAGATCCGAAGCCGAAGTCAGAGAGATATTTCTTCAACACACTTATAAGTACCAAGGATCATATGCAATATATACAGATGGTTCGAAATCTGAAAATGGTGTGGGCTTTGCAGCAGTGAGCAGAAGGAAGACTGTATCTGGCAGTCTTTCTCGATCAGCCTCGATTTTCACTGCAGAGTTACATGCCATCCTTGCAGCAGTCAAGATGACTAGAGATCTTACAAACCATTCCGTTGTAATATATTGTGACTCTCGTAGTGCCCTGCAAGCAATCAAGAGCTTAAACTCGTCACACCCAGTGGTGAGGGAGGTTCAAGATTGGCTTGCACTGATATCAGCACGTAAAAAGATAACTCTGTGTTGGGTGCCAGCACATGTTGGTATCAGTGGGAATGAACGAGCTGATCAGAAGGCCAAGGCAGGTGCAACTCAGCCCTGTGATGCTCATTTTCCAGCATCATGAGTTGTCTTCGTGATAAATGGAGGGAACAATGGAGGCATACCTCTAGAAATAAACTGGCGAGAGATTAGAGATGACCTTGGCAGTTGGGTGACCAGCATCCACCCTAACCGACAAGTAGAAGTTGTAATAACAAGGCTGAGAATCGGCCACACAAGACTGACTCATGGGCCGATGATGGCTAAAAGTGAAGCACGCTGTGAGGAATGCCAAGAGCCATTAACGGTCGCACATGTAATGGAAAGATGTGCAACATTCTCAGACCAAAGAGGAAGGTACTTGTCTCCCCCATATACACTAAAAAATGTATTGGGGGAGGACTGTGACATAGGTCTTATTAGTTTCCTTAGGGAAACTAATATTTTCAATAAAATTTAGTTATGCATAATGATTATGCAATAGTTTTTTAGACATTTAGAGCATAATATTTATGCTTCGATTTTTAATATAATATTTATTGTTATTTATGACATTTATTGATAGAGTTTTAACGTTTTAAATATTTTAATATTTTTCAGTCTAACAAGGTGTTCGCCTCTAATGACTTTAGCTGTTGACGCGGCAGATAATTTTGAATAATCAATCAATCAATCATATGAACCAACAAACAAATCATTCTGTATATTTGTTTCATTCATGAATACCCACTTGATGAGTGTATTGCTGCGCATCTGTATAGTACAACTCTTATATGTTATGGAGAAAATTGGGCAATGTTTGGTGTATCCATGGATATAAATGAGCAGATTTCATATTATATGAGCAAGTTTATTTAATTTCATTCACTTTTTTTTTCTTAAATTTTATAATTATTACCATCAAAGCCGTATTACATGTTAACACTCTATACAAACACGTTATTGTCAATATACAAAATCAAGGAGATTAATTGAGACACTGTGTTTGAGAGGTAAAATTTCCAAGTGCTTCCAATGACTCTCTGTGTTTATAGTTTTTTTCTTTGATCTCTGAATACAGAATGATCTAGAAAGATATTTAACACATTTCTGCTGTAAAATATAAGCACGGCCAGGTTTCTCCGGTGAAAATATAAATACAATAGAAACGAAGTGGCCCTCAGGCTTGTTTTCAGGCTAAATGGGCGGAGTTTAAACAATAACGTAAACTAGCCCAAGGCGTTGCCGAAAGTCTGAACGGCTCTCCAGGCGTTGGTAAAAATCCAACGCGTTGGTCGGTTTTTCTTGATGTGCTAAAGACGCCCTTAGACTTTTGTGGTTTCCTTGCCTAGCTTTAAATTGATGCCCAATGCCAATTCCCTTAATTAGTAAGTTGATAAACGTAAATATATTTTTGTATTCCAAACCTTGTTTCTGATGTATTAACAAATAATTAATTATTGTTTTTATGCATATTCTTTTAGAGAGAATATACTTATGTCTGAAATTACCTTTCCTGTTCATCTTGGGAAATATAAATGTTATTGTCAGGTTATATAAAGCTCTGTTATAAATTACCATTGTTAACTTGTTTATTATCATTATTAGTATGATCACCAGTATCTCTATTATTATTACTACAATTATGATAATTTAAAACTAAGACTAGTGATTATTTATGATTATTTTTGTAGCACTGTTGCTGTATCTTGTACCTTTTACTTCTTTGTCTTTATCCTTTTTTTTTTTTGGGGGGGGGGGGGGGCTGGGGAGATAATGAAAAATCACTTGTTAGAAAACCTTGAAATTGAATACTTAATTTGGCTTAAACAAACCTTTATATATATCTATGAACATTTTAAGAAAATTAGATGCAATGCCATCTCATTGCAAACATAGCGGTGCAGTTAGTTACAAATTTGTAAAAAAGTATGACATTGAACTACCAATACTTATGACAAAATTAATAGAGATAAGTGAGCAGATGTATATTACAATAAGAAATATTAAATATATAGATATGGAATACAATTTAAAATAGGTACACCTAAATGTGACACATTTAACTCGCCTACACTTCGAAAAAGAGGTAAATAGGATTCAAACAATGATTGGTGAACAAAGTAATGTGATTAGGGATGTACAAATATTTGGCACAAAACATCTTCGTGTTAATAGCATGTACATTCCAGAGTATTTTTCTTCTCCTCACCCTTCCTTACTACTAGACACTGTGTTTACCACTGATATTTTCGGGTTCCACAAAATGACAGACTGTTATAGTCAAGATGTGTGTGTCTAAGGGGCTGTGGGAGGAGTATTGCATTTCGTAGATTGTAATCTAAATTTAATCTTAATCTGAAATTATGGTCATGATTTCGATTTTTAAAAATACATTGTTTCATAAAAACTGCACATCTTCGTTCCAGAATATCAATTTTGATAGGTTTGGAATTTGTGGTCATAATTCTATAAAATGAGATTGCTCTGATGATGCATTTCTGAACAATAGGAAGTGGTTTCAATTGTTTTTGAAACACACCGCTTCGCAGACCGTAGTTTGATATTTAGCAGATGGATATTTCACTGATATTAATTTGAATATTTTATTTAATAATCTGTCAGAAGTGTGGTTTAGTATGCAGTAATGCTTGCTTAACTTTAAAAAAGGTATTGAATACATTTCATATTGATAGTTGTACCTTATAATTCTGTCTAGTGTGATCTGTTAAGATTTCGTTTGGTATTTTCAATGGTTGTAAAGGTGGAGTGAATTTTTGATTACAGATATGCAACGTGTTTTCTTTACATGAAGTGTACGATTCTTCACACGAATCCAATGTTTAATACATTTAATGTTTTAATCCAATCGGCGCGGATGGCAAGAATACATGCTATGCCCACTGTAATCAAATTTATTTATTGTATTTACACATAGATGGCTCTACAAGTGCTTCATCAAGTTAATAGTTATCATTTATTAGTCCTATCTCACCTTTTTACCCTTTTCCTTGAATTTTGGAAAGGGTCTTATGTATTATTTCATTGTCTTAAATATTACCAACTTCTAGCGGATCACTCACAGGCCAGTCGGAGACAAATCACGACTGTTTGGTGGGAATTGCGAACAAACATATATGTATCTCTATGTATGTATATGCATACACACACGCACATATATATAAGTATTAATATACATATTACATACATTTGTACATATATGTGTGTGATATATATATATATATATATATATATAATACACATATATAAGTATTTATATATGTATATATATATATATATATATATATATATATATATATTACATACATTTGTACATATATGTGTGTGATATATATGAAATACACACACACATATATATGTATATATACACTTATATTTATCTATGTATATATATTTTGTATATACAGATATATATGATATATTATATGTGTATACATAATATATGTATATAGATAGATATGCAATATACATGTATATATAATACATATATATATATATACTAAAACACCCACACACACATATTTATACAAATATATACATATATATTAAATGTATATATACACATTTCTGCTGACCCACTTTTCCATGGACGTACAGGAATAAAACCTCGTACAGTTATTAGTCTTTCTCTACATAGGAGTTTGAAGCCATGAGGTGACTTCAGAAACCAGTGCCTTTTTGGGAACGATTGCCCTTCAAAAATGACTTCGTGAATGGAATGATGTGAAAATCAGATGATGCAAGTTGAGGAGAAGGGTGTGCGGAAGGGTTAGCTGATGGTGAAATCCTGATTACTGTTCGATAATCCAATACTTCCGTTGTCACACCTTACTGCACCGCTATAACAGAAACATTTTATGAATTAAGGAATTTGAAATTTCAGCCTCCTAGAATAAGCGGAATTGGTTAAGGGGATATCTTAAATGAGCGCCCTTTACACACACACAATCACACACACACACACACACACATATATATATA
>NC_061842.1:5200497-5215497 GCF_019202785.1 Penaeus chinensis
TTGTCGACTCAGAATGGGTTGTATGGGGAGTAAGAGCGAGGGAGGGGGAGAACGACCTTGGACGGACTTGTGGAAGGAGGTGACTATGGCTGGTCGGTGGTCGGCGGAGCCGGGTTGTGGTTACGATAATTTTATATTTTATGTTTGTAAGTTGCCCTTATTAATACTCCTGTATTACAGTATAGGTATATATCAATATGAATATTATTTCTGGTGTTTTGTGACTTATATAAGTTTGCGGATGAGGTGATTTTTGTACATGTATGTTATCCGGTGATTGGTGTAAACACAAATTAATTATAAATTGGCTTTATACTCCCTACCTTTGCATACCTACATTATATTACTCTAAAACTAGCAGTGCTATATAAACAAAAGGATATTTATAAATTGTATGACGTTTGACACCAAACTATATGAACTTAGATTGGGTTCTGTTATGCGCGTTGGGGGCCTGTCCGGGAAGTTCCTTTGTGTGAGTATAAGTATGCTGTTTAATGTAAATGATTGCTGAAATATATTCATTATTGTAAAGGTGGGAGTAAAATTTTCGAGATGCCTTTTGATGTTGAAAAATTCCTCGAGTCCCCTACAGTGGAGGCTTTGATGGATTTGAGAAAGTCGGATTTGCTGAAAGTTGCTGAAAAGATTATATTTAATGTAAGGAGGGGGTTTGTTTAAATTTCAGATTAGGAACGAGTTGATTAAGTATATGGTAGATGATGGGTTGTTAGATGGCAGTGCACTTGAATACGTAGAAAAAGACAGCGATGTGGCTAGGATAAAAGAACTTGAATTACAGAATGAATACCGCATGCGTGAGTTAGAGGTACGCCAAAGAGAGAACGAGTGCCGCATGTGTGAACTAGATATACAGAGAGAAATTAAATTAAAGGAGTTAGAGCTCAGAGGGGCATCACCCGTTGCTGTGCCATTTAATATCTCTGCTAACACAAAATTAGTTCCCCATTCCAAGAGAATACAGTAGATATTTATTTTCGATATTTTGAGAAAATAGCAATTAGTTCTAACTGGCCTAAAGAACAACGGACGGTGCTGCTTCAATCTGTCCTTACCGGTAAGGCTCAAGAAATTTACATGTCAATGTCAGTGACGGATTCTCGTGACTATGATAAAGTGAAGATGGCTGTGTTAAAAGGATACGAATTGGTTCCGGAAGCCTATCGCTTAAAGTTTCGTAATCTACGGAAAAGGGACAATCAAAGTTTTTTAGATTTTGCTAGAGAGAAAGATGGTTTGCTTGCTCGTTGGTGTGAGAGTGATAAAGTGGATAATGATTATGGTAAGTTATATCAACTGATTCTTGTAGAAGAATTTAAGAAATGTCTACCTGACCGCATTAAGGTTTATTTCAATGAAAACAGGGTAAAGGTGTTAGATGAAGCTGCCAGAATGGCAGAAGATTATGCTTTGATCCACAGAAGTGTTGAGGGTCGTAAGACTATTGTAAAACCACAACCCACTTCGCCGACAGGTAAGAATTAATTTAGAGGTGATAAGAGAGAGACCACCAGCCCTGGTCATAATTCCAGTAATGATAGAAAGAAATCAGTCAGATGCTTTAATTGCAAGTTGTTGGGTCATACTGTCAGCAATTGCTGGTTCTTGAAAGATAACAAGTCCAAGGATGTTCCCGTAGCTCTTGCCAGCACAAGATTTAAGGATGTACAAAGTCCAGTAGATGTCAATTTGCTTCCTGATACAGATAGATTTAGAAATGTAAGGGATGAATTCAAACCGTTTTGTTCAGAAGGAAGTGTATCCCTGGTTGGTGATAAAAGTGGCGAAAAGCCTATTGTAATATTAAGAGATACAGCAGCGTCGCAGTCACTGCTCTTGGAAGGTGTATTGCCGCTAGCGGGGAAGACTTCGGACGCTAATGTCGTCATAGCCGGTGTTGAGTGCGGGCATCTGATTGCTCCGTTGTATAAAGTTAATCTCAAATCTCATTTCTTTGATAAAGAAGTAGCTGTGGGAGTGGTACCTAAATTTCCCATAGAAGGTGTATCATTTATATTAGCAAATGACTTGGCAGGAGAAAAGGTATTTGCTAAACCCCAAACTAATGTAGCAATTCTAAGTACTCCAGACCTAAACGACGGTGAACAACTTGCAGAAGAGGACATGGACGTGTTCCCTGCTTGTGCGGTCACGAGAGCTATGCGGGAGGCTGGCCGTGTCGGGAACGACACTCCCACGGCAGCTCGTGCGAGTCGGTGCGTGTTTGTTAAAGGCAAGGTATGTGGTGATGGAAATAACGTGAGAGGTGGTGATAAAGCTTCAATATGTAGCCACGAGACTGATGCTGGTGATGACAAGCTAAGTGGCTTCCCCGTTGATAAAGGGAGGCTTATAGATCAGCAAAAATGTGACGCAGAACTGTGTAAGATTGCTGAATTAGCTGGGTCAGAAAATGTGTCAGATATACCTGCGGGTTATTATAAGATGGGTGGTGTCTTGATGAGAAAGTGGAGGCCTCGTCACGTGGGTGCGGGAGACGAATGGCAAGTGATACACCAGATCGTTGTCCCAACACCTTACAGGTCACAGATCCTTAGCCTTGCTCATGATTCACCATTGTCAGGTCATATGGGTATTAACAAAACGTGTAGAAAAATGATGAACCATTTCTATTGGCCGGGGTTACGTAGAGATGTTGCAAATTATTGTAAATCGTGTCATCAGTGCCAGGTCGTGGGAAAACCTAACCAGAAGATTTCTGTAGCACCCTTGTATCCGATTCCTGCGATCTCTGAACCTTTTAGTCACGTAATTATAGACTGTGTTGGCCCGCTCCCCAAAACAAAGTCCGGTAATAATTACCTCCTCACTATTATGTGTTCTTCCACCCGATATCCTGAGGCGATCCCTGTACGTAAGATTAGTAGCAAGACAATAGTCAAAGAACTCACTAAATTCTTCTGCACATACGGGATACCTCGGGTGATCCAGTCCGATCAAGGCAGTAACTTCCTCTCTAAGGCGTTTCAGGCAGCCATGCAACGGATGGGCGTACAGCATCGTGTGTCAAGCGCGTATCACCCAGAGTCGCAGGGCGCGCTGGAGAGATTCCACCAAACATTGAAAAATATGGTTCGCATTTACTGTCATGAGACAGATGAGCAGTGGGATGAAATGGTTCCGCTCTTATTGTTTGCCGCTAGAGAATGTGTACAGGATACACTGGGGTTTAGCCCGTTTGAACTTGTGTTCGGGCATGAGGTGAGGGGTCCACTAAAGATGTTGAAGGAGAGATGGCTAGATAATGATGATAGGTCTGATATATTAAACCATGTAATGGACTTTCGTTACAAACTCCACAGAGTATGTGAGCTGGCAAGAGCGAACCTCAGTGAGGCCCAGAGACGGATGAAGGCGTGGTACGACAGAGATGCTCAGTCACGATCTTTTTCACCAGGAAAAAAAGTACTGGTCTTCCTACCCGTCCCTGGGCAATCACTGAAGGCGCGTTATTTTGGACCTTGTATCGTGGAGAAAAAGCTAAGTGATCTTAATTATGTAATTCAGACTCCCAGTAAGCGTAAACAGTCACGGCTATGTCATGTTAATCAGATAAAGAAATATGTAGAACGCATTGACCCGCCTGTAGATGAATGCAAAGACAACTATTCAATCATGTTGAATGATATAAAAAGTGTTGTTGGTAATGATGACGAGAAAGATGACGAGAAAGATGACGATCCCCTAGTTGAGGTGCCTCATTCTAAATTGATTAATTCTCATATTCTTAATAATCTAGAAAATCTAGATTCTTCTAAACAGCAGCAGCTGACTAACTTACTCTGGGATTTTTCTTGCCTATTTTCTGATGTTCCGGGTCGTACGAGTTTAATATATCATGACATTAATATTGGTGATAGTGGCCCAGTAAAGCAACATCCATATAGAGTAAATCCCACAAAAGGTAAGCAGATGAAGGATGAGGTTCGGTATATGTTGGAAAACGGAATCATTGAGCCCAGTTTGAGTGCCTGGAGTTCCCCATGTATACTAGTACCCAAGGCTGATGGTGGAATTCGCTTCTGCACGGATTTTCGGAAGGTAAATAAGCTAACAAGGGACGATTCCTATCCTATACCTCGTATTGATGATTGCATTGACCAGGTGGGCAAGGCCAAGTTTGTAACTAAGGTAGATATGTTAAAGGGATACTGGCAAATCCCCATGACAGAAAGAGCGAAAGAAATATCTGCATTTGTGACACCAGATGGACTCTTTCAATACTGTGTAATGCCGTTTGGTTTAAAAACAGCCCCCGCAACCTTCCAGCGTTTAATTAATGGTCTAATTTCTGGACTAGATGGATGTAAAGCTTACCTGGATGATATAATAATTTACAGTGAAAACTGGGTGGAACATTTGGAGAGGCTGCAGGCACTGTTTGAGAGGCTCGCGACAGCGAACCTAACGGTAAACCTTGCCAAGAGTGACTTCGCACATACACATGTAACTTACCTGGGATATGAAGTTGGTCAGGGACAGGTCAAGCCTATGGATAATAAGATAGATGCAATAGAAAAGTACCCAGTACCCAAGTCCAAGAGAGGTGATGAGGTTCCTCGGCATGGCTGGCTACTACAGGAGGTTTGTGATTATTTTTTCTGATATTGTTGCTCCACTGACTGACTTGTTAAAGAAAGGGGTTCCATTTATTTGGTCAAATTCATGTGAAAAGGCATTTAAGACCATCAAAGCCATGCTGACGTCTTCACCCATCCTCATTTCACCCGACTTTGAGAAGGGTTTCATCCTGTATGTAGACGCTAGTGACATAGGTGCTGGTGCCGTGTTATGTCAGGCTGATGCAGCTGGTATTGATCATCCAATGTGTTATTTCTCCAAGAAATTTAACAAGCATCAGAGAAATTACTCTACAATAGAGAAAGAAACTCTTGCTTTGATTTTAGCTTTAAGGCACTTTGATATTTACTTGTATCCTACTAAGGAAGCTGTAAAGATTTATACAGACCAGAGGATTCTAAGATGGAGTTTAGAGCTTCAAAAATATAACCTCAGCGTTAATCATATAAGAGGAAAAGAAAATGTACTAGCTGATGCTTTGTCCCGAGGGTAGGCTAAACATACGAGTTGCAGAATGATAAATTATAGTATACAAGTCTGATTTGAAATGATTGAATTATTTTTTTTTTTTTTTTTTGCATCAGCTAAGCTTCAGGATACGATGATGTAATTTACGGTTTGACTAATTTAATAGGTGAATGGGCTCTGATATGCTCTATATTGTGCATCACATTATAAAATGTATAATCATTTCAGTAAAAAGAAAGTAATACTTCTTTTTTCTTTTAAGGAGGGAGGTATTACATGGCTGCCGATCGACCATCGACCTGCGTTTGACCGGCAACTAATTGCATGACCTCTGCATGACCTGACACCGCTTTACTCTGATTGCGACAGACTAACGGGACTCGGAATACGTGGACGAGACATGGGGATTTGTTCGGGTTCGGGTTGCGGTCTTGTCGACTCAGAATGGGTTGTATGGGGAGTAAGGACGAGGGAGGGGGAGAACGACCTTGGACGGACTTGTGGAAGGAGGTGACTATGGCTGGTCGGTGGTCGGCGGAGCCGGGTTGTGGTTACAATAATTTTATATTTTATGTTTGTAAGTTGCCCTTATTAATACTCCTGTATTACAGTATAGGTATATATCAATATGAATATTATTTCTGGTGTTTTGTGACTTATATAAGTTTGCGGATGAGGTGATTTTTGTACATGTATGTTATCCGGTGATTGGTGTAAATACAAATTAATTATAAATTGGCTTTATACTCCCTACCTTTGCATACCTACATTATATTACTCTAAAACTAGCAGTGCTATAGAAACAAAAGGATATTTATAAATTGTATGACGTTTGACACCAAACTATATGAACTTAGATTGGGTTCTGTTATGCGCCCTGTTCTGCAAAAACTAGTGTCATTGTTAGGGAACGAAAGCTACGTAACAATACACACATATATGTGTATATATATACATATACGTGTATGTATGTATGTATATATATATACACGTATATATATATATATATATATATATATATATATATATTTACACGTATATATATGTATAGATATGTGTGTGTGTGTACCTCTCTCTCTCTCTCTCTCTCTCTCTCTCTCTCTCTCTCTCTCTCTCTCTCTCTCTCTCTCTCTCTCTCTCTCTCTCTCTGTAGGGTTTTATACATATAAATATACATTACATATGCATATATATATATATATATATATATATATATATATATATATATGTATATATATGCATATATATATATATATATATATATATATATATATATATATATATATATATATATATGCATATGTTCATGTATATGTATGTACATGTATATGTATAAAAATCTACATATACATGTATATATATAGATAGAGAAAGAGAGAGAGGTACACAAACACACACACACACACACACACACATATATATATATATATATATATATATATATATATATATATTCATATATATTCACACACACACACATATATATATATATATGTATAAATATGTGTGTGTGCCTCTCTCTCTCTCTCTCTCTCTTACATACACACACACACACACTCTCTCTCTCTCTCTCTCTATCTCTCTCTGACACACACACACACACACATATACATATGCACACTTATACAGATAGATATATGTATGTATATATACTTTTCCATAATCCCTCCTAGCCTCCTTCTTTAGCCCCCCCCCCCACCCCACCCGTCAGTTTATGTGCATAAACTGATGGTCTAACAAAGCAGTGCACTTGCTTCCAAGAAGAATTATGATAATGATTAAAAACACCAACTGATAATGAAAACAATAATGGAAATGACATCAAGAATGATGATTAGGATAATAGTAATGATAATGGTAATAAGTTATAATACTATTCTAACTGATTCGAAATGTGATGCATTTTATGCAATTGTGTCATTCTTTAAAATTTATGATGTTAAATTATCACCCCGGTTTACATAATGATAAAGCGATCTCCACACCACAGTAACATGGAACATGTTTTGGGGCTTGACGGGCCCATTCTACACCAAAATTTCAACTCAGCAGTCACATAAAATATGATTTCAAGTATAATGTATTGGAGGAAAGTGCGAACGAACGAACAGATTGATGTAACGCAAGTAGAAATATGATATAAATTGCACTATTGTGTAAAGCTTGCAGTAACGTAATCCGACGTATCTAATTCAACACGAGCTGCCACTGAAAAGAACTTTCGACTACCTAACTTCTGTTTATGTCTTAGTTCCACATAATCCGTAAATATAATTTGTGTTATAAGTTTATCAGCATCTGTGTCGTATCCCAAGACGGATCCAATTAAGCCACCCAGCGTTATACGAGAGGAGACAGCGGCTTGTAGGGAAGTAATAGGCGGGTCCTTCGCATCCCCCGTTGAGAGAAGGATACAAACATTATTAGGATCCAAGATATGACACGGGAGTGACAGGAGATAACGTCGCCTTCAAGATCCTTTCGTTATTGGAAGAGGACTCCTACCCTTATCAGACGTGTATCCTACATGGCCGGGGCACAGTGAACGGCGAGTGACCCTCATATGGTGAAAGTCTGATGTTATTGTCATTTTTCTTGTCATTCGAACGGCGGTCGCTCATAAGCGGGAGAAGGGAAGTGACAAGGGCTCTATTGCCTTCTCCTTTTTCCTATTTTTTTTTTCTCATTTTCTTGTCCTTTCCGTGTTATTCCAACATTTTGAATGAGATATTCTTGTCTCTCCATACACATACAGATAAATGTAGATGGATTTAGATTATTTTTTTTAAGGCGAACACACACACACACACACACACACACTAACATTTATATATATATATATATATATATATATATATATATATATATATAACAGAATAGACATTTAAATACTGACATGATTTTATTTGGCAACAACACCTTAAGGAAGCTTCAAATGGAAAAATTACCTGGCTACTGTGTGAATCACTTTAATTATACACACCACTCTCCGCTTCGCAATTCAGTTGAAATTTCCAGATGCACAGATTCGACCAAGCATTTTTTTTTCCTCCCTCTTGTTACCTCCACGGTTTTGCATATGAAAAGTATTTTTTTTTTTCATTATCGTATCCACCGCGAGTGAGCTCTGTGTTCACATCGAGTCATAATCTCACACAGCTGGATTATTCTAGTGATCACATGTATTTATGTGTTAGTGCCTGTATTATATTAACAAATTAAGACAGCTTTTCCTTTGATATGTTTGAGACTGTAAGGTTACATCAGAGTGTTTCAGGGTGATTTTGAAGCTATTTAACAATACCATCATATGTCTCGGACATGTGTGAAATTCTTAGCATGTCGTTTCAGAGACGCTAATTATTTACTTCATAATTTACCCGTATATAGTGAACATGTATTTAGAATGCAAAATCATTTTATACATCTTTATACATGATTTTCATATCAAGAAACATACTATATGATTCATGATCAATCCCTAACTGAGACGTTCGCTTATGGCTGGCCTGAGTCTATCACTTTGTATCAAGGGAAAAAATCATTTCAACAGGATCCAGTAATGTGCGCTTAAAAGGCTAGCATGCATTAGCAGAGAGAGAGAGAGAGAGAGAGAGAGAGAGAGAGAGAGAGAGAGAGAGAGAGAGAGAGAGAGAGAGAGAGAGAGAGCATGGCCTTTGTTACTGTTTATAATATCCCGCTGGCTGGTGATCTATGGCATGCATTTGACAGTAGGGCTACCAACATGTATTAAGTCGGTCACTACTTTTTATTGTCATTCGCTCTACAGTGTCATAATGATTCGTGTATATAGTACACCGACACTTATTTTACTATGTGTACATATATGTTCACACAAATACTTATTCACACATAGTCACACTCTTATCATTGTCTCATTATAATCATTGTTATTACTACTGTTAACCTTATTTTTATTGTTTATTGTTATTACCATTATTATTATTGTCCTTATTAATATTACTGTTATTGCTGTCATTATTATTAGTTTTTACTGTCATTATTCTTACTGTTGTCTTTATTATTATGATTATCATAATTATTGTCATTAGTATTACCATTGTCATTATTGTTATCATTGTCATTATTATTATTATTTGGATTATCATTATTATTCCTTTTAAAACTTTGATAATTATTATTATTGTTTTTGTCATTATAATTATAATTATTATTATTATTATTATTATTATTATTATTATTACTGCTACTACTACTTCTACTATTACTACCTTATCATCATTGTTATTACTATCATTAACATCATCATCATGATTTTTCTCATTCGCATTTGCGTTACTATTTTATTATTATTATTATTATTATTATTATTATTATTATCATCATCCTTATTTTTATCATTATTATTGTTAAGATCGTTATTATTATCACTATTATTATCATTATTTTTTTATATTATCATCATCATCGTCTTCATCAATTATCATTATTATTAATTATCGTTATTATAATTTTAACATTATTATTATTATTATTATTATTATTATTATTACCTACGACTACTACCGTTTTCATTGTTATGATTACTATCATTATCATCATTATCATCACCATCATTATTATTTGCACTATTATTATTATTATTATTTTATCATTATCATTATTTTTATTTTACTTTTTCATATATATACACATTTACTATTAATACAGTTTTTTTTTTTTTTTTTTTTTTTTTTTTTGCTGATTGCTATCACTATCACTTATTATTGTGACTGTTATTACCATCGTCTTCGCCATTACTATGATAACTGCTGCTGTTGCTTTGTTATTATTATTACGACCATCAACATCATTATTATCATAAAATAATTATTCTTATTTGTATCATCATTTCATCATCATATTTCTCTTCATCATCATTATCATCGTATTGTACCCTACTGACGGCACTGACAAATGAACCCTTACAAATAACTCCTAGATACGACATTTATATGTATATATATATATATGTATATATATATGCACACACACACACACACACACACACACACACACACACACACACACACACACACGCACACACACATATATATACACAGAGAGAAAAGAAAATCTGAACTATATTATGGTACACAAGTCGCATCTCTCAGGAAGTCGGCGTGATACCTATGTGCGATTTTGTCTCATAGACTGAGTCAAACACTGCTGAAGTTATTATGGGAAAAGGCAGTTTTATTAAGTACCTCTTAAAGGCTGTGGTGAAGCGTTTATAACAGTAATTTTTGTCTATTTTCATTTAGTTGTGTATGTTTTCGTGATTACTTTTGGTTATGTATTGGAGCATGCAAGTACATTCGAAAAATGGGGTTTATTTCTTTTGATGTCCGCGCGTGATTAGTGAATAATGATGATGAAGACTTCAAATGGTAATAGTTCTTGTCATGAAGTACTTTTTCATCAGTGGAAGTGTTTATATACACAACTGTTATTAACCATTTTGGGTTCACAAATTTCCATGCGTTTCCCGAGTTTACTATTACTACCATAACTAATTTTACTCTTGTATTCAGAAAAGCCATCATACCTTACCATTAAACGCTTGCGTTACCTGTCAGCACGATTTATTCCAGTCATGGTTACATTATTCCTGATCTTTTATATTCCGTAACGTAATGCCATTCCTGTCACCACTCCCGTAACATATCATCTCTCTTTATAACGTGGAATTCTGCTCCAGGCTGTTTCCCTCACGGATCTTCCTGCAGATGTCACCGACGCCTCCATATGCGCCGGAGACTCGGCATGCTCGACTTGCGCGCGAGAAAGGCGCTGTATCCACTCGCCTCGTAAGTCTGCCAGTGCGAGCAATTACGCGGAATGAATGATACCCGCGGCCCAGTAATTGACGGCGCATCAACAATACACTACCCCCTCGTTATTTGGCACGCTACATCAGACCCCAGTGCTGACTCCCTCTTTTTCTGGGTCTTGTGTATACAACAATCTTCTTTCCTCCGCCCACATATCTCTTTCCCCTGCTACCTCCAGGATACCCAAAGACAAACATAATATTTATACATGTCAAATCTTATCCGTCTCTTCATGCTGTTTATTTTTCTTATAACCATAATCTTGCTAAATGCATATTGTGAGCATTTTGTTTGCCTGTTTGCTATGATTTGCACAATAGTGTTTTGCAAATTGTGTTAATCACACAGTCGACGAATGACTTTAAGTGGATAAAACGTAATCAAGTTTATGAACATTAACAAACTTGTATTTCATTTTGAATTCGGAGTACATTAGGTATACCACATAATTCCAGACCTATTGTCTCATTTATATATTTTCCAGAAAATGACATTTAAAAAACAAACAAGCAATACAGTACAGTATAGCATTCCATTCTTTGTTCATTACACAAACGCCTTGTCAAATTGACGTTGTGTAGTGATGTATTAGGCCAAATAAGGGGAACGCAACGACAGATGCAAAAGATAAAACAGACTTATAAATGCAAACAGAGGGAGAGGAACTCAAGAGAATACAAAATACCGAAGTAAGATGTTAGTGAACGTAGAGGGGAATAGAGAAAAAAAGAATAGAGTAAATTCTGAGTCGACACGAACAAAATAAAGCAAAGGTCCATTGCCTCTGGCGGGAAGGCAGATTACATATCGCATGAATGTACTTTTAACATAAAGGTAGATGCTGACGGTTTAACATATGTGCTAATAGTAGTAATAACAATGATAGTAATGATAATGATAATGGTGGTAATATTATTGATGATGATGATGATGATGATGATGACAAAAACAATAACAATGACAGCAACAAAACAACAATAACAATAATGATAATAATAGTAATTATTTTAACAGTTATGGTAATAGTAATGATAATGATAACAGTAATATTAATAATCTCAGGTTTATTACTTACATCATATATTCTCATGAACGGTATTACTAATGATGATAGTAATAATAATGATGGTAATGTTTATGATGATAATAATAAGGAGAATGCCAGTACTAATGAAGATGGTGATGTTGATTATGATAGTAATAATAATAATAATGATAATAATAATAATAATATTATTATTATTATTATTAATAATAATAATAATAACAATAATAATTATAATAATAAAAAAAATAATATGTAATAATGATAATGATAGTGATGGAAATAATAATGATAATATCAATAATAGTAAGGATAACAATAATAATAATAATAGTAATAATAATAATAATGATAACAATAATAATATTAACTGTAATAATGTCACAAATAATCACATTTTTAAAAATATCTTCAGAATCATCATCATTGCTATTATTCAAATTGTTAGTTTGTCAATTGTGAAAAAATAACTTTTAATCGAAGTGAACACGTTTCTTCTATTAATCAAATGGTGATATTTGTACGTCTGTTAGTCATGCAGAAACACAAATGGTTACCCTGGACCGTTCGGGGCATGACTGTAGTGACGTTTATTCATTGAATAACAAAACGTCCAGACCGACACAAATTGACTCTGATATCAGTACCTCAGACACATGGAGGTAGAAAGGTGAACAGTCCTTGTTACTTGAAATGGAGATAAAGTGTCACTTCAATTTGGGTGTTCTCTCATCTTCTCCGTCACCCATACCTTTCATCATCTCTTTTCAACTCTTTTTTCGCTCACTTTTGTTAACTGATCCATTGTGAACCTTTTATTTTCCTCTCTCTCTCTCTCTCTCTCTCTCTCATTCCTTCCCCCTCCCCATTCCTCCCCCCTTCTCTGCCTCCCTCCCTCCTTCCCTCCCCTTGCACTAGACTGCTGTGCTTCTCCGCCAGCACCATCAGTCGTCAGAATATTAGACTTTACTGCCGGAAGAGTCATTTGTAGCAGCAGTGACCATGTAGCCTGTGTTGTTGCACGGGGTAAGGGAATGGGTAAGTGAGACGGCGATGGCTGCCTGATAGAGTCATGATGGGGGCGGTATGGGGGCAAGACAGTCAAAGTCAAAGTCAAAACATTTTATTCCATTAAATTACAATGGTTTTTCTTTACATATATATATATATTTACATTTGAGTATTTAAGAAGTGTTCCGTTAATTTTAATTCGGATAATTCCCATGAATAAGTTTGTAAATAAATAAACATGTGGCATAGCTGCATTTAGAGTGAACTTTTAACCATTTTATTTTTTTGATATGTGGGGTGATGTGATCAAGTTTACTGATATTACCTAGTGCTACTCTGGCAGCAAAATTTTGTAATTTTTGCACTTTTTGCATCTGGGTTTTGTTAGTCGAACCCCAAATGTTTAAACAATAGTTAATTATGCTTAGAGCTAGAGTTTGTACAACCAAGATTCTAGTTTCAGTAGTGACCTGATTTCGTATGTGATTAAGATATAACAGGGTACCCACTACTTTCCTGTGTATTTTGTCAACGTGTGGTTAAAATGTCATGAATCTGTCTATTTGTACTCCTAGATTATTCACTGAAGTGCTCGGTTTGATAGAGCAGCCTTCAAATTCTATGGTTGTGTCACTGGGAACTTTAGCAATGTTCTGCCGACTACCTGTGAATATACATTGAGTTTTATGTGGATTTAGTTTAAGGCCATTAGTGTCAAAATATAATTTTGTTTGTGTTAGAGTATCTTGCGCGTTTCTTATTAATGTATTTAAGTTGTTTACCAAATCACTATGGAGAAACTGTGAATCATCGGCGTACTGCACTAGAAGGCAGTTATGTGCTATTGTTGATAAATCATTTATGAAAATTGTAAATAGGATCGGACCTAAAATAGATCCTTGCGGAACACCAAAAGGTACTTCTTGTTTTAATGACATACTATTATTGATTCTTACCAATTGGGTCCTTGTATATAAATAACTTGTAAACCAAAAGGTATCAATTTTATGATTTACTAATTTGTTAAGGAGAATTTCATGGTTAACACTATCAAAAGCCTTAGAAAGGTCGCATAATGTGAGTAAATTTACCTGGTTTTTGTCATTGTTATTATAAATCTCATTAGTGATTTGCAGTAAAGCTGTTTCAGTTGATAACCTATTTCTAAAACCATGTTGTGTTTTAGATAAGTTCTTGGCCTCCAGGAAATTCGTCAGTTGATTAACTTAACAATTTTTTTTTCAAGAATTTTGAATAATATAGGGAGTATAGTAATAGGGCGATAATTATTGACATCGTCTATATCCCCCGACTTGAAAATTGGTGTTACTATACCATGTTTCCAAAGCGATAGAAAGATACCAGTGAGCTCGGAGCAAAGGCTAGTGACCTTCTGTCATGATTTCTCTGCATGAGATCAATGTTTTTGGTTGTGTGTACATTATTATTGGTAAATATTCTTTTTGTCTTTTGAAAGTTTTTTTTTTTTTTTTTTAATCTATAGACAAAAATGGTTTCACTATTATAAACTTAACCAGTATCAACATTTGTGATTGTATGTGGAATTACTTGGTGCTAATGTGCGTGCGTGCGTGCGTGTGTGCGTGTGTGCGTGTGTGCGTGAGTGCGTGTGTGTGTGTGTGTGTGACACACACGCACACACATATATATACATAAAAATGTATGTATACATAGAGTTGCTTCGTGTATATGTACGTATATGCTTCTCCCGGCATACCTATCTTTGGTTGATCTTCTCAGCTTACAATTTGCATAGCATGCAATTAATCCCAATGCCCTTGTTATGAATACGTGATTAGAGAGAATTGACAAATTAACAATACGGCTTCATAAAACATATCAAGAGATAGAGAGAGATGGGGGTATCGGAGAGAGAGAGAGAGAGAGAGAGAGAGAGAGAGAGAGAGAGAGAGAGAGAGAGAGAGAGAGAGAGAGAGAGACGGAGATGGGAGGGACGGTTAAAAGAGAGGGAGGCAA
>NC_061842.1:5220497-5222997 GCF_019202785.1 Penaeus chinensis
ATTATTATTATTATTATTATTATTATTATTACTGCTACTGTGATGATAATGGTGATTATCATTATTATCATTATTCTTACTCTTCTTGTTGTTATTATTATAGTTACTAGTAGTAGTATTATCATTATCATCATCATTGTCATTGTCAGGCAGAGCCACTGCTATTGTCATTGTCATTATCATTATTATTACTGCTCTTATTACTCTATTTTATCATTCATACCTTTTCTACATATCACCGCTTTGTTCATTATTATCGGTCATTATCGTTATTTCAGCATTTACCATTATTAGTATTTTGCAACGTCATTATTGTTATCATTATCCTTATCATCATATTCTATTATTACCATTAAATAATACTGAAAAGATTAATACAACCCTTGTCATTTTTAATTCATAGACATTATATCTATATTATCATTATCATTATCATTATTATCACTATTATTGTTATTATGATTATTGTTGCTTTTGTTAATATTATTATTATTCTATTATTGTTATTATTATTATCATTATTATCCTTATCAAAACATTTATGGTTGTCAAGTTTTATTACTGTTTCCATTACTATAATCAAAACTTCTTCCACCTCTTGCCAAGCATCTCAAACATAATTTCGAAATGACACACGTAATAAAGTATATATAGCCATGTCCAGTCATGTTACACCCGACGTGTGAGCAAGTTAAGCCTAGTTCTCGAAGGTGGTCCTTGCAACAGACGAGAAAGAACAGGCAAAAATCAGCAATGTTTGTCTGCACTTTGTTTGGAGTCTGTCTCATTTTCTGCTTAATATGATCCTTGATTCCCGACGCCTAGTTATTATGTAGATTTGGCGTCACTGTATGTTGCGTTTGTGTTCATAATCAGTTTCGTAAATGCTGCATTTCAAATTGAATTTACATGCAATTAGGTAAGAGTTACGTTACGCTACCGGTATTCTGTATTAATTGTGAATATGGAGCTAGAGCTTCCGTTTCATTATTAATCATGTTGAATAATAATGAGGGTGAGGGGAAGATCAGTCAGTGTTTTGCATACTGTTTGATCGTTACTATTATATTGCTATTTCAATAATAACAACGATAGTGATAATAATGATAATGATGATGATAATGACGACGACGACAACGATGATGATGATGATGGTGGTGGTAGCTACGATGAAAATGATAATCGTAATAATTATTAATATAATAACAATAATGGGTATGATAATAATGCCGACATTAACAGCTATATTATAAATGATAATAACAAAAATACCGCGCGCGGGCGTTTATTTGTAGGGTGTACATTTTTTGTCTTATTTTCTGGGCGTGCTTGTACCGTGTGTGTTTTCCTGCGTGTGCATGTCCGTAATTCCGTGTGCCTGTGTCTGAGATACACCCTGGCACATCTTGTTCCTTCCTCTGCTCTTCCAACCCCTCTCATTCCCCTTGTTAACTTCTTTCTTCTTCTCCCTTCATTAGCGCGTTTATTTTCGTCTCGTCTTCTCTTCCCCATTTTACGTCCAATTCCATCTCGCTTCGATAGGTAAGAGGGATAACTTCATTTAAATTTAGACATACGTAATATTACACATCAAAGGGAGGGCAAAAAACAATTAGATAGTCTTTTTAGTTCAAGGTAACATTATCTCAATTTTCGATGATCAAGAAAGTGAACAGAACTTGTAAGATTTACCATGCGACGAAGCTCATGTTTACCGTATTTGTATTCCCATGTTCGCCATCACCATCATCTCAGAAGCCTTCACTCCGCAGGCGTCGGTCTCTGTGTCGCCATCACAAGCCTTCCACAGCCCTATCTGTTCTGTATCATTACCCACCAGCTGCCACGGCCTTCCTCTCCTCCTGCTGATAGATCCTCTGTCCCGCTATCACTCCACTTTTCCCTTGGTCTGCTCAATGGTGTGGTTCTAATGGCGCTTCCTTAGACGATTTGCATTACTGCGCGATTATCTCCGAGCCGAGTGACCCGCTCCCTTCTCACACAGGCTCCTCACTTCCCTCTCACCAAGATTCCTCGGTCCCCTCTCATCGACGTTCCTCACTTCCCTCTCATCAAGGTTCCTCACTCCCCTCTCACACAGGTTCCTCACTCCCCTCTCATCGAGATTCCTCACTCCCCTCTCACCAAGATTCCTCACTCCCCTCTCACCAAGATTCCCACTCCTCTCTCACCAAGATTCCTCACTTCCCTTTCATCGAGGTTCCTCACTCCCCTCTCACCAAGATTATCACTTCCCTCTCATCGAGGTTCCTCACTCCCCTCTCACCAAGATTCCTCACTCCCCTCTCACCAAGATTCCTCACTCCCCTCTCACCAAGATTCCTCACTTCCCTTTCATCGAGGTTCCTCACTTCCCTCTCATCGAGGTTCCTCACTTCCCTCTCACCAATGTTTCTCACTTCCCTCTCACCAAGGTTGATCACTTCCCTCTCACCAAGGTTCCTCACTTCCCTCTCATCGAGGTTCCTCACTCCCCTCT
>NC_061842.1:5247997-5257997 GCF_019202785.1 Penaeus chinensis
GGATGCAGTAGGTAGAGTGAAGATCAACAGTGGAGCAAGAGAGGCTCCCCCCTGTTGAAGGACTGGGTAGTCCTTGTCAGCTGGAGGATCATGAGATGCTGATATCGTTAACCAATCAGGCAGCGAGTTGCGAGAAGCGCCTGGCGGTGAGAGAGCGAAGACAAAGTTGTGGATCTGATATGACCCAACCTGGGAAGTACCTGGAACTTCAGGTTGCAGGAGTCGTGTTGCTACATCTCCATAGAAACTCACAACTTAAAACCTGTGCCTGAAATACCTCTGGCTCCTCTTCCTTGTTTAGTTCTGCCAGTTTTCCCTTACCGGTGATAATTTTGATAATCCAACAGTCGATCAGGGTCATTCCTCCAACTTAGGTTTTGGTGACAGTTCTGCAACACTGGATTCTTCTTGTGGCACATGTAACTTCGTGATTGGTTGATGTTACACTCCTCAGTTCCTCAGTTCCTGATGCAATTTATAAAAATCCTGGCACCAATGCTAGTGCAAGACGTGGTCGGATTGGGTGTATGATTCAGACCAAAGCCAGCTCTCCCACCTGTCCCCCCCTAACGGAAGCCACCTTGCCGCGGTGGGGGGGGCTTGAGGTCTCAATGAGCTGGTGAGCTGGAACAGAGGGCTACCTATACTGGAGGGGTCACCAATGAGGGATGAGACAAAATATCTTCCTGGTGCATCAAGGCCTATGAGAAAGGATGGTGCACCCACCCCTGGTTCATTCCATCTGGGGCCAAGGGGAACTCTCCCACGTGTCTTTGTCATGGATGGCATCCCATATTATCAGGAGACAGGAGTCCTGGAGGTTGAGCAATGCTGCATGCTGCACCCTGCAGCTAGCAACACACCTTTTTGGTCCTCTATTCTGGTTAGACGGGTGGCTTGATCAAGGCCCGGTCAAGTCAATTGGCTGGTCAAATATGGCTAGGGTTAAGCAGGCACTGTCCAGTCAGTAGCGCACAGGTTCCGCCACTACCATCAGCACTGTAATAGTGACTGCGTATATTTCTTCACTACCCCTGTGGCTGTTAGGAAAATTTGAGCCCCAACTATAGCTTCCCCTCGTTGGACTCCATGGTGGGGGGAGGGTGGGCGGACGAAATAAAGATTTATAATTTGTATGATTACTGCAAATTTATAAAGAACGTGCTCTCTCCCTGACGGCCTTCACAATCCCCTGGCCAATCCCTCTGGAACATCAAATATTGTAACTCTGGAACCACCAGATTCCAAACGGCAAGAATGGGAATCGTATCGGTTCCCGAGCTCCCAAACCAGGTAAGAAGGAGAAAAGTCCTCCTCAATCCATTAAGGAAATCTTACCTGGTAAATATGAAAGTGTATTATATAGTAAATACCTAGTAGTGAAGACCATTGATGGTGTATCTATCATGGATCTTGATATTTTTAAAGTACATCAGAAGATAGTTGAGGTATGTCAATGTGATCCTCGCATCACCCCACAGTGAGATGGTAGCCTGATAGTTGAGGTTTCGTCACCAGACGAGAGTGACCTGCGTGCAATATGCGACATTCCTTGGGCTCAAGTGTCATGTTCTCCTCACAAAACCCTCAATCAGTGTAAGGGAATTGTCTTTTCCCGAGACCTGATGAGGTATTCTGAGGAGAAACTGTTAGAAGAACTAAATAATTTTAATGTAGTGGCAGTAAAACGTTTTTACCTCAAGTTAAAGCCATATGTGCCCAACCCTATGCAGTGCTTCCACTGCCAGGGTTATGGGCATCGAGCCAACACTTGACGTTTTAAGGAAAATGGACAACCAAGGGTGTGTGTGAAATGTGGTACAACAGGTCATCAAGGAGATGATAACTGTCCAATATGCTGTTACCACTGCAAAGAAGATCATGAAGCTTCTTCTAAGTAATGTAAAAGGTACAACTTTGAAAAAGAAGTATTAGTGATAAGGAGCAAGGAGAAAGTTTTGCAGAAGCAAAGCGACATGCTCTTGTGCTGTTTGCACAGTCAGGTAAGTCCTTTGCCTCAGTTCTAGCCGATCCTCCTTCCCGCCATTCCTTACTCTCCAACACTTCTAACACCGCACACTCTGCCACTTCCTTTAAACCTCAGGCCGCAAATGCTGAAACTGCCTCTTCCGAGTTGTTCCACCAGAAACGGAGTAGGAGTGAAGGGTCTATTGAGGAGACTCCTCCTCCCAAAGTACGGTCTTTGGAGTCATCAGTTAAGGCTCCAGAGGCCCCAACGGTGACAGCTTCAGCTACCACTACATCCACAGGGGCCTCTGCTGCTAGGCAGAATCCCCCTGAAGTAAAGGCTCAGGTACGCCCTTTGCACAGGCAGAGGAATCCTGAGCCTGTTCAAAAGACTCTTCATAGAGTCGGGTCTTTGGAGCCACCAGGCAGGGCTCCTGAGGCCACCACATTCACAGGAGCCACCGCTGCTAGACAGAATGCTACTGAACCGAAGGCTCAGGTCCGTCCTTTGCCCAAGCAAAGAAATTCTGAGCCTGTCCAAAGGAAGCCTGTGGAAACTAGATCCACAACCCATCAAAAGGTACTCCCAAGATGCTGGAAAGGGACAGTCTAATGGTGTTGGGCGGGCCTTAACCACAGGTGCTGCTAAACACCTTATGAAGTAGTTTGTCAACTTGAAGAACTGGATATCCTAATCCAATGGAATTGTCAGGGAATTCATGCAAAATGGGAAGAACTGCAACATCTGATACCTTGATGTAATCCAGTTTGTGTATGCCTACAAGAGATTATGATCAGGGAAAATCGTCCAATTTCCCTGAGAGGATTCCAAGTTCAAGCCCATTATGGATCCTTTGATACAGGACCTCATAGAGGAGTAGCAGTGATGGTACGTTAGGATATTCCCTTCCAGGCCATCCACCTGCAGAAGACACTGCAGGTGGTCTTCTGCAGGTGAGAATAGGTTTGACATGACCTTACATTGTTGCATCCATCGACCTCCCTCAACATAATCTCAACATAGATGATTTAGAAGATTTACTTGGACAGTTGCCTCATCCATTTCTACTCTCGGGAGACTTAAATGGCCGGCATCACCTATGGGGAGACACTTTGTGCACCTCTCGAGGAAGGGCCTTGGATACAGTTTTACTGAACAGTGACGCACCCACACATTTCGAAATTCAAACTGGGACATTCTCCAATATTGACCTGTCAATTGGTTCACCTGGTTCACAGTTGAATTTCACTTGGCAGGTCATGGAAGACTTACATGGAAGTGACCACTATCCAATACTTTTGAAGGAGGTGAATGGTATTCCAGCTAATGGAGTGCAGAGATGGCGACTTGAACATGCAGACTGGAATCTTTTTAGATTAACTGCCCTATTGCAAGGATCTGTGTATGATTTCCAGTATGTTCAAGATGCTGTTAATCACTTCACATCACGAATTCACCTTGCAGCAGAAGCATCAATTCCCAGAAGTAGCGGGCAGTACCGTCGATCTCCGGTACTATGGTGGTCTGATGAATGCCAACAAGCTGTCAGAGCAAGAAAGGCTGCATTAAGGTAGTTGAAACGACGCCCAAGCGATGTAACCTTGATTCAGTACAAAAAGACCTGAGCCAAGGCCAGGAGAGTGGTAAAGGAGGCTAGGCGAACGTAGTGGAGGCAGTATGTCTTCTTAATTAACTCTGGGACCCCCTTAGCGTGGGTATGGGAAAAGGTGCGTAAGATCGCTGGAAAGAGCACATCCATATCACCACCTGCTCTGAAAATAATTGGTATAATCCTGACAGACAAAACAGATGTTGCAAATGAGCTGGCAAAATCCATGGCAGAGATCTCTTCTGAAGCATCTTACACTACCCGATTCTCCACTCTTCGGGCTGAACAGGCACGACACCCAGTGTCGTTCTTCAGCAGCAGTGCAGCAGAACATACAACTTGCCATTTTTGCGCAAGGAGATGGACTCTGTTTTGCAGCTCTGTTGTAAGACTGCCCTAGGAAATGACGATATTCCATACCAAATGATATCTCACTTACCAGAGAGTTCCCAAACGTTCCTGTTGGATCTATTCAATAGGATCTATAGGGAGGGTACAGTGCCATCCACATGGAAAGAAGCTATAATCATTCCTGTCCCTAAACCTGGCAAGGATGCTTCTATACCAGGGAATTAAAGACTGATTTCTCTCACCAGCTGCATCTGCAAGTTGATGGAGAAAATGGTAAACTTCAACTTGACATGACTGCTAGAAAAGGAAAACGTGCTGACCCCATATCAATATGAGTTTAGAAAACTGAGATCGACCACAGATGGACTTGCAAGGACTTCCTCAACACAGCGACGTCATATATTAGCAGTCTTCTTTGACCTTGAAAAGGCTTATGATGCTACTTGGAAGCATGGCATACTCATGAAGCTGTATGACATTGGTTTAAGAGGAGCATTCCCTACCTTCATACAAAGCTTCCTTGCTAACAGGAAGTTTAAAGTGAGGGTGGGAAACAGCTTCTCTAACCTGGAAGATCAGCTGGAAGGGGTCCCACAAGGGAGTGTCTTAAGTGTGACCCTGTTTGCCATTGCTATAAATGACATCGTAAAGGTCGTTCCAAGTGCTGCCACATGTAGTCTGTATGTGGATGACTTTACACTGTACTGTTCAGGAGGAAGCTTACAGGATGTGCCAGGACACATGCAGACTGCTATAAATCAGGTTGTGCAATGGGAAACATACCATGGGTTCAAATTTTCTCCAAGCAAGACAATGGCTATGCATTTCCACAAACGACGAAAGTTCCATCCTTCCCTCTATTTAGGAGCAAACCCACTGCATTTTGTCCAAGAGGTAAAGTACTTGGGTCTAATTTTTGACTCAAGGCTTACATGGGTGCCTCACATTAAACAGTTAAAGGTGAAAGCTACAAAAGCGCTTAGTATTTTGCAGGTTTTTTCACACCTATCTTGGGGTGCACAACGCTTCTGCGGCTTTATCAAGCACTTATTCGTAGTAAACCTGTCTATGGATGTGAGACTTATTCATCTGCAATTCCCACTGTTCCACGATTGTTGGACTCGGTTCATAATGAAGCTCTGAAAATTTGTATAGGGGCTTTCAGGTCTTCACCTGTGGAGTCCCTGTATGCTGAGAATGGAGAACCTCCTCTTTTATTATACCGGGAATACATGAACCTGATTTACTACACAAGACTACAAAGGATTCCGGGATCTCTTACATTCAGATTGGTTTTCAACCCCCTTGAGGATAGCGGATCCTATGGCAGGAGAATGAGGAATCTTGTGAAAAATCTTAATTTAAATCTCAGAAAGGTTCTGGCTGTAGGAACTTCCCAAGTCCCCCCTTGGAATAATCAAGTCGAGCTCGATTTGGTCGGAATTTGGAAAGGGGAGAGATCTGAAGCAGAAGTCAGATAGAGATATTTCTTCAACATACTTCTAAGTACCAAGGATCATATGCAATATATACAGATGGTTCGAAATCTGAAAATGGTGTGGGCTTTGCAGCAGTGAGCAGAAGGAAGACTGCATCTGGCAGTCTTTCTCGATCAGCCTCGATTTTCACTGCAGAGTTACATGCCATCCTTGCAGCAGTCAAGATGACTAGAGATCTTACAAACCATTCCGTTGTAATATATTGTGACTCTCGTAGTGCCCTGCATGCAATCGAGAGCTTAAACTCATCACATCCAGTGGTGAGGGAGATTCAAGATTGGCTTGCACTGATGTCAGCACGTAAAAAGATAACCCTGTTGGGTGCTAGCATATGTTGGTATCAGTGAGAATGAGCGAGCTGATCAGAAGGCCAAGGCAGCTGCCACTCAGCCCTGTGATGCTCGTTTTCCTTTCCCACACACTGACTTGAAACCCAGCATCAGGAGTTGTCTTCGTGATAAATGGAGGGAACAATGGAGGCATACTTCTAGAAATAAACTGCGAGAGATTAAATATGACCTTTGCAGTTGGGTGACCAGCATCCATCTGAACCGACACGTAGAAGTTGTAATAACAAGGCTGGGAATCGGGCACACAAGACTGACTCATGGGCCAATGATGGCTAAAAATGAAGCACGCTGTGAGGAATGCCAAGAGCCATTAACGGTCGCACATGTAATGGAAAGATGTGCAACAATCTCAGCCAAAGAGGAAGGTACTTGTCTCCCCCATATACACTGAAAATGTATTGGGGGAGGACTGTGACATAGAAGGTCTTATTAGTTTCCTTAGGGAAACTAATATTTTCAATAAGATTTAATTATGCGTAATGTTTATGCAATAGTTCTTAAACATTTAGAGCATAATATTTATGCTTCGATTTTTAATATAATATTTATTGTTATTTGCGACATTTATTGATAGATTTTTCAGTCTAACAAGGTGTTCGCCACTAATGACCTTAGCTGTTGACGCGGCAGATAATTTTAAATATTCAATCAATCTCCCACCTGTGGACGAAATCTTGAGCTGACATTCTTGTAGTAATTGCAAGTCCACCTTTCTTTGGCATTCCTCGTGCTTTGCAGCATCGTGAGCTTTACAAAGTCTCTCTAGTAACTTACTGGCTGCATCCTTGTCTGCTTCCTTGTAATTTGTTAGATTAGCAGGAAAATACCCGTTTCTCCCTGTAAGAAGTTACAGTCTTCTTATTAATGCTCCTGTGTATCAACGTATTTAGTACAACCCTTTCCACAATCCCACTCACCTGCGGGTGATAACACATAGTTTTCACCTCTAAAATACCCAGACCTGTCTCAATAACTGATTTGAGAACTCGCTACTATTATCCATTACTAATGTCCGAGGCGGGCCAAACAAGGCAAAGAAATCGGTAAAGGCATCTGCAACTGAACCTGCATCTTTGTTAATTAATGGCACACGTTGTAAATAACAGATAATAATAAGTCCTAAGTATGCCCGGGTGAGAGACAGACTTATCACAATGCACAAGCAGTGGGTTTAGTGTGGGGTCAAACCTATATTTTTATATTTTCTTTATAATTTTGTACAATGTTGACGTTGAAAGAAAATGCTTGCCTCGTGATATTTTGTTTGTAGAAATTATTTAATGTTTACTTCATTTGATTTCAGTTATTATGCATATTATTTGTCTTCTAATATGTGCCAAATTGTTTTCCCAAATGCGATATGTGATATATTGCGTTAAAATAGTAGGTGTTTGTGTGTGTGTGTGTGTGTGTGTGTGTGTGTGTGTGTGTGTGTGTGTGTGTGTGTGTGTGTGTGTGTGTGTGTGTGTGTGTGGTTATAATTATAACAAAAAATGTACCATAACACACATACATTTATGTATACATACATACACACACGGGTATGTACACTTGCTGGGTCCCACTTTTGTACATCAGGCAACCACCTCGATGTAAACATAGCGTAATTAGTATTTTTATGAATGAGGCGAAAACCCAAGGTTGTTCGTAAGAAAGAGAGTGAATGGCAGAATATAAATGACCAATAAGTGTATTAGTATCTATTTCTGGAAATTACGTAAGCCAGTTGATATTTCGTTTTCTTCACACGAGTGATGTAGTATTAGTTATGGTTGACTTTGTAGTGGATATTTTTCAAATCGGATTTCCTGGACTTGTTCGTACCGACATGGCAACACATATTCAATTGTATCTGCATATTTCTTCATTCTTTAAGCATCTATGTATAGAATGTGAATAATAAATGTGTATGAACTGTAGGTACAGCTACTTAAATACTTGCTTTGAAAAGGGCTGATATTAAAAACAATAATAACAATAGCAACAAAATTAATGATTATAATAACAATAACAATAGTGATAAAAACAAAAATCCTCGTAGATTCATATGATGCGCGTGCGCGTATCTGAGTGCTATCTATTACCACCCATTTTATACCAAAATTAAATGCTTTCAAGTTTACAGTACCATAGAGCAGGTAAATGATACCCAGCTTACTTCAAATTGAATTGACGTCAAGTCTATTCACATGTAATATGATCTCAGGCATGCAATGAAAGCGTTGCGTGCGAACGGACAGAGGGACAGATGAAACACAAGCAAAATTATAATTCATGCATGTGTATATCGATAGATAGATTGATACAGACACATATGTTGTGTTGGTAGTGCTTTTTGATTTCTGTTTTAATTGTTGGTAATATGAGTGAATGAGTGTGTGTGTGTGTGTGTGTGTGTGTGTGTGTGTGTGTGTGTGTGTGTGTGTGTGTGTGTGTGTGTGTGTGTGCGCGCGTGCGCTTCTGAACAGTTTTCATATGCTGTAAGATTTTACTTTTATTTTTTTATCTCGGAAATGGCTGTAAAACCTATTTGCAAGTACATTCTTTCGAAAACATTTTGATTCAGAAATGTCAAATTTTGTTCGTGCTAACAGTCTTAACTCGACTTGTCTCTATCTGACATTTATCTTACTGGCATTCTGCAACTGTTATATGTTTATATTGTTTTAAATTTCTACAAGTATTTTATTTTGTATCACTTCATGTTTCATATACTTTGCCTTAGTACGTGTTCTTAATGCTTTAATTTATATCTAAATAACATAATTTAGATATATGTTTACGCAATAAAGACACAGAAATTCTTATAACTTATTTCGCACTTGCAAGGTGTTTGCTAAGTCATCACATGACATTTAACTTGACCTGCTTTCCAAAGCAGAAGGTCTTTATTATTTCTTCATGGAAGCTAGCAGCATCCTCTGTATTTTCAATGATTGCTGTGAAATGCAAGGTATCTGCAGCTGACAGCTGCGATTTTCTCAATCAACACAATATATATATATATATATATATATATATATATATATATATATATATATACATATTTTTCAATCTTCTATCTTTATACATCAATAACAAAAAAACTTTCAGCCACCATATTTGTTGATAAGTGGAATGTATTAATTGAACCCTGTTCTATAATTAGATGTCCACTATCACGGTATAGCACAATCGTGTAAGACGTGATAAAGTGCATACATAATTCCCTAAAACGGGATACTTTGATGAAAAAAAAAAAAAAAAAAATGCGCGAGAAGCACCTAGCACTCTCGCATCAAGAGTTCTTCTTGGATGACCTGAGAACACATCCAAAAACATCATGGTATCATAAACAACTTGTAGTTCAATATTTGCGAAGCTCTTCCTTATAATAGCCTTTTCGATTTAACGAGGGAGTTCGTATTAGTAACTGTGTACTATATATGGCCCCCATAACTTCTGACCAGACTATGAGTGTGTTCATGAGGATTCTATGCAATGTTCCATTACTTAGGTCAAAGCGATCACCCACGCCACGAAATAACTCACCATAAAGAAGCAAGGATTTTCTTCCTGACTGATACGCTGTGTCTGCTTAGGTGTGGTTCAAGATGACAATTCAGAACCTGTTTAATTGAAATTGTATATATATATATATATATATATATATATATATATTGTATGTCTGCCTCAAACACAGAAGATGTCAATTGCTAGTTATCAATGAATTAAGTAGAGTGAAAGGGTTTAAAGCTGAATGAGAAAGAGGGGAACTGAAAGATGCAATGATAATTTTCATTTTCATTCATACTAAGAAGTTTCTGCTAGTTTTTACTGTTACTCTGATAATGGGAGTGGTGACAGTTATTCACGTATGGTTATTTACTCGAGATATTGTTTATGACTATTTCACCGTGCTTTGCAAATATTGGGGAGAAATATGTAGCATTATTTCTAGTTGCAGCTTTTTTGAAGAGGGGTAAACATATCTCTCTTCCTATTCACATTTGATAATACATAATATTAATTTGTGCCATTGCTAAATTGCTCAAGAAAAAATATAAATTCAAGTTCCAACTGGATCTTGGGTAAAAAGAACACCTAGTCTCATCCGCGCCATCACCCTTTCCCGTCCACCGTTCTTTATATGAAACAAAGATGGCTCAATAAATATGATGAATTTTGCTCTTTTGGAGTAGTTCCTGAAATCTCTTGAACTCTTGAACTTGTATTTTAAAGT
>NC_061842.1:5265497-5267997 GCF_019202785.1 Penaeus chinensis
CCCAAAGAAAGCACGCCTCTCCCCCTCCCCATTTCCCTTCTTTTCCCCTTCCATTTAAGAGCCGTACCGTCGCGTCTTTCTAGGAGAGCGACCATTATCGTGCCTCAAGGGGAGTTCAGTGTGCGGACGTCTGAGCTTCGCCCCCTTGGACTTTCATCTTTGTCTTCTTGGGAATGAAGCCATAAGTCAGTCTCTCTCTCTCTCTCTCTCTCTCTCTCTCTCTCTCTCTCCCTTTCTCTCTCTCTCTCTCTCTCTCTCTCTCTCTCTCTCTCTATCTATCTATCTATCTATCTATCTCTCTTTCCCTCCCCCCCCTCTCTGTGTCTCTCTCTCTCTCTCTCTCTCTCTCTCTCTCTCTCTCTCTCTCTCTCTCTCTCTCTCTCTCCCTCTCCTATCTCTCGCTCTCTTTCTCTCCCATCTCTCTCTCTTTCTTTCTCTCTCTCTCTCTCTCTCTCTCTCTCTCTCTCTCTCTCTCTCTCTCTCTCTCTCTCTCTCTCTCTCTCTCATTCTCTCGCTCTCTCTCTCATTCTCTCTCACTCTCTCTCTCTCTCTCTCTCTCTCTCTCTCTCTCTCTCTCTCTCTCTCTCTCTCTCTCTCTCTCTCTCTCTTCGTCTCTTGACTCCTCGTCCTCCCTCTTCATCTTTTTCTCATTTCCTCGAATCTATTATCGGCCATAAGCACAGAGAATTTACATATTTAGCATCTATTTAGATAGCGGCAAGGGAGATGGAATGGATTGAGAGAGATATATAAGCCCCCTTTTCCAATGTCTTTCCCCCTTTATTTCTCCCTTGGCGCTATTCCCAACCGCCTGACGTCTCCGCCCCTCTAGCTCTCCCTTTTATTAAAGCTTTTCAGACCAAGAATCATCTGCTCTTTCTCTCTCTCTCTCTATCTCTCTCTCTCTCTCTCTCTCTCTCTCTCTCTCTCTCTCTCTCTCTCTCTCTCTCTCTCTCTCTCTCTCTCTCTCTCTTTTCGAAGTCTCCTTCTTGTTAATGACTTAGGACTCCGTATACCATAATATTACCCCCCCCCCCACCCCTCCCCTCTCAATTGCCTCTATTGGTAATAAGTGGTCACCTGCCGAGAAACTTGCCACACACTTTCATGAAACCTGAATTTTGAACTGTGTGATTTACCCTCTAAGTGGATTTCATATGTTATACACTTCATTCTTTCGGAAGCTTTGCTTGTTTGATTAATATGTATAGCTGGTGTACAAACCTTAAGCAACATCCTTACACATATTAATAAACTAAACAAATCAATCAACGTGTATACAATACAGTCTCTCACATTCGTATCTTCCGATCACGCGTAACACTAACATAACATTAATATCAAATCCTCATCATCAATAATTTTCGCTACATTAATTATTTCCAACTCCTCTTATAACCTTCCTCGTGTTATTTCGTCACGTAAACCTAACCCAAAAGGAGCGTGAAGACGGAAAGCCTGTCAAAAGTAATTCCTTCAGTCGATTTAAGATATCGGCGCCTCCATCTCCTGTGAGAGCTTTGATGACCGATTATTCTCCCTCTGCCATAAACCTTGTGGGGTTCTGTTCGAATGTGTGGATAAAACGAGGGAAATCGTGTGTTCATGACATCAGAGATAGACAGAAATGTTTACTCAAAATTAGTTATATATTTACAAATGTGTTTATACATAGTGACACACACACAAAGTAAATAAAGTACATAAATATGGTCAGACATACACGCTTACGCCTACAACACGCTCAACCAGCACCCGGACGTAAAACATGCATTAAAATCTCAAACCCCCGATCACAAGTTTACAAAGACTAATTTCCAACACAAATTGCGGCGCTGAACTTCTCCGAACTTAATATTTCCGAAACGGTTCCCACGGCTTCACATACGCCATAAAGCAAGAACGAACGCGGCATAAACACTGATCGGACTTCATGAGCACCACTTATCTCGGGCGTCATGGCAGAGGTATTCCTGGCGTCGCAGTGATCATCATTAATTTTATCACGCCCCTAAGCACTATTATAATTTTAATCTCAGGTATCAGCGCCGTAATGTCCGCCCACTGTCGCTGTACATCCTCATTACGCCTCATAAATGCTGCAATAACTCATCACAGTCGTAACATAATACCTGCGTATATTTAGATAAAGGCTCTCGATATCACATCCATTGTTCATAGCTTTTAAGGCTTCATAAAACTACGCAAGGACACATAAAAACAAGACATACCGCATCGCCGTAAAGCCTACTTCATCACAACAACGTACCACAACCATCCAGACCAGAGGAGTGACGGTTGTAATGATCAATCTATATGTATATATAAATATATAGATAGATAGATAGATAGATAGATAGATAGATAGATAGATATAGATAAAGACATTGTCTTTATGAACGATAATATATGATAAAAGTACATAAATAAGATCACCAGACGAGGAGGAACACTTTTCTAGGACTTCTCTGACGAATCCTCCAGGACGGCGACCAGTGGG
>NC_061842.1:5287997-5292997 GCF_019202785.1 Penaeus chinensis
TCTGTTAATATTTGAACAACAATATTTAGAGACTAATCCCGAGAGGAAAAAGAACAGTTAATTGGCCTCATATACACTGTAAGCCTCCCATAGGCGTAGCTGTTGTGTGAGTAAATGACTTGGAAATGGGACTTGCGCGTAATGACGTAGACACGAGTGGACGTTTTCCGTATCATTCATCAAAGATTCCTGAGGCCAAGCGAGGTACTACGTGAAAAAAAAAAAAAAAAATGTTGGAACGTTACAAAGGGAGACATGATAAAGAATATCTGCAGGAACTAAATTAATTAATTAACTCAAAATTCGTAACGTCCACATTTACCATGAATTTATTTTTTTCTTCTTGCAATTTCTTTATGTGCGCACAAGACTTTTTTTTTTTTTTTTTCTTATTGCCAGCCTTAAGCGATATTGGAACGAAATAAAGTGTATCAAGAAAAATATACTTTTTAATTGAGAGATAGTGATAAAACATGTTTCTAAAATATTCAGGGACAGTTTTTTTAAGTATGCGATAAAGAAAATGTAGTAATATAGTATCATAAAATGTATGTATATACACTGGTGCACAGGTTGGAACACATTTTGCTCTCCTGGCACTTCTTCAATTTCTCTTTCGCCTTCTCTTCCAACCAGTAATATTGTCGCAATATTCGACTCACTCCTTCCTCCTTCTCTCTTCCACCCTCTTCAAGCAGCAAAATCCCCCCTTCGCCTGAATCAAAGAAGTACTTGTTCTCGCGCTTGCTGAGGTTAACGACGGCCTCCAAGCGTGAGAATAATCACCTATTCTGGGGGAAGGCAAGGGACGTGAGCAGACCCAAAAATGGACACACCTCATTACCCCAAATGCCTAAGGAAAGTCAACCTCAAAGATGATTTAAACGAGAATTTCGTATTATGGAAACCGAACGGAATCGACTCATCTACCCAAAGAAGGTCGATTTCTTTCAATTAGACCTGTATATATTCATCATTTTAAAACGAAAAAGAAAAAGAGAAAAAAAAAAGTTTCTTCACAATAAACAAAAATTAGGATCACTCTTACTTTCACACTCCGCTTAGCACCCTTTCTCCCATTCTTCAAAACGCAATTGTCAAGCCGTAAACCCAAGGCCAGGTTCGCGAGCACATTCGCGCTTCTGGAATATCCATACGTGGCTTCGCCGATGCTGCCTCTTTCCCAGCTTCCGTGTTTCTGGGAGAGATGTTAACTAATTCTTGAAGTCGCGAGAAAATCTCTCTCTCTCTCTCTCTCTCTCTCTCTCTCTCTCTCTCTCTCTCTCTCTCTCTCTCTCTCTCTCTCTCTCTCTATATATATATATATATATATATATATATATATGTATGTATATATAAATATATATATACATATATATATATATACATATTTATATATATATATATATATATATATATATATATATATATATACACACATCTATATATATTTGTATATATACACATCTACATATGTATATATATATACACATCTATATATATTTGTATATATACACATCTACATATGTGTATATATATATATATGTATATATATATATATATATATATATATATATATATACTTACATGTGTATATATATATATATATATATATATATATATATATATATGTATATATATATATATTTATATATACAGATATGTATATACATATATATATAAATATATATATATATATATATATATATATATATATATATATATATATGTAGAGAAAGAAAGAGGGAGAGATAGAGAGGGAGAGAATTTAAAAAAAAAAATAAAAGAAAGAATGAGAGATAGGTAAATCAACAGACATATAATCGTTTAAAAAAAAAAAAAATTGATGACTACATTAATAATCGCACGAGAAGAAAACAGACTCGAAATCAACCCTAATTTGCACACGCGATTGATGTTTTGGAATAATGAATGTGCCTTTCAAGTGATTACCTTGTTATAAATTGAATCACGGTCACCCGTTAGAGAAACGTGGATAACAGATCAGAAATAAGCAAAATCACAATAAATCAAATAATAGCATAAAGCATACATTTAAGCGTATAGTTTATATGTTACGTTCCCCCTTCTCGACCCTTGGAAAAGCACAGTGACTGAACGATGCTTAAAGCAGAATATCATGCCGGTACCATTTCAAGTCAAAGTTTCATTATTTTTTTCTGTTTCTCTCTCTCTCTCTCTCTCTCTCTCTCTCTCTCTCTCTCTCTCTCTCTCTCTCTCTCTCTCTCTCTCTCTCTCTCTCTTTCTGTTTGCCTGCCTATTTATATTTTTCTATATATTTATCTGTATTTGTGTATCTATCTATCTGTCTCTCTCTCTATCTATATATCTATCTATCAATCTCTATCTTGCTATATATGTCCCTCAGTCTATCTATTTATCTATTTATCTATCTAGTTTAACCCCCCCCCCCCTCCCCTCTCTCTCTCTTCTCTCTCTCTCTCTCTCTCTCTCTCTATCTATCTATCTATCTATCACACTCTCTTTCTATCTATCTATCTCTGTCTCTTATTTTACACTACCTTACAAGGTAGAGTAAATTATATTCCCTCCTAATATTACTGCGCAGACCACAGCTTCTTGCAAAGCACAGAGCTTATCACTCGTCTTTTACAGCTGACCTTTTGCATACAGTCAACAGCAACAGCGATTTCGTTTGCAAATGGGAGGAGCAACAGAGAACGAAGACAAATGCATAACAGAACTGAATTCGTGAACATCTGATCACACGCACCCGTGAGCTAATGACGTCATTCGACTCTGCCAGAACTATAAATTGGTTTATGTCGAACTAAAGGCAAGTGAAGGCAAGTGAATTGCTTGCTTGGCCGCCGCGATCATTATTCCAAATCTAGTCTCAGCTAGTGAGCGGTTTAGTTGCAGAGCACAAGATAACGTCAGAACGCACACGCAAACTCTCCTGGATGCCCTCACACACACACACACACACACACACACACACACACACACACACACACACACACACACACACACACACACAAAGCGAGACAGAAAGAGACAGAAAGAGAATCTTGGGATTAATATGAAAATTACGAAGTAGTTCCGAGTAGTTCCATACCCACTGCAGCAGAACATAACCATCTTGTGCCCAACAGGCTATGCAAATAAGTTTCAATTTTTGTAATGGATATATATATATATATATATATACATATATATATATATATATATATATATATATATATATACATATATATATTTATATTTATTTATGTATTTATTTATATAAATAATTTGCACAGTTGGTGCCTTTCCAAAAGCGTCACTGGTTCTTTATAGCATTACAGTGTCTGTTCCTAATAGATATAGTGTATTACACGAACAAGACTGATAAAGGATAATGGATTTTTAATTGAGGATGTGTTGTAGTGCCCCAATGTATTTATCTAACGTGTTTGCTTGTATTCTTTAGCACGGCTGCATGCAAGTTGAACACCAGCGCTTTTTATGATTAATACGGCGATATTAGCAGTTATGATATTTTGTATCAATATAACAATACAGCAGCAGCAACTATAACAACAGCAACAACAATATCAGCAACATAAACAACAACAACAACTTAAACAACAACAAAAACAAATTAAAGCTACCACAGCAGCAACGGCAGTAGCAATGAAAATCATGATAACAGTAATGATAACAGTTATAATAATTATGATAATAAAGATAATGATAACTATTATAAAAATGACAATGATAATAATAATAATGATGATGCTAATAATGATAATGATAATAACGATAATAGTAATAATAGTAATAATAATAATGATGATAATTATTATTACTATTATTATCATTATTATTATTGTTATTATTGCTATTATTACCATTATTATTATTGTTATTATTACTATTATTATTATAATGATAATAATAATAATAATAATAATTAAAATACTAAAATAAAAACAATAGTAACAATGATGATATTAATAAGGATAATGATAATGTTAAGAATATAAATATTAACAATAATGATACTATTACTACTACTAATAATAATGCTGTTGTTATTATTATCAATATCTTTATAATTCAAATCAATATTTTTGTCATTATTATTGTAATAATAATAATAATGATAATACTACAAAGGGTAATAATAATAATAATTATAATAATAATAATAAGGATAACAATATTGATAATAATAAAAAACAATAATAATAATAATGATAAAAATTAAAATAATAATGATTAAAAATATTAATAATGAAAATAATAATAATAATAATAATAATAATAATAATAATAACAATAACAAAAAGAAGGAGAAGAAGAAAAAGAGGAAGAAGAAAAATGATAATGATAATAAAGATAATGTTGATGTTGCTGATAATAAAAACCGTATTAATATTAATAACAGAAATAAACATTACGATAAAGACGAAGATGCATTCAAGGTCCTGAAATAATGATAATAAAGAGAGAGAAGAGAGAGAAGAGAGAGAGAGAGAGAGAGAGAGAGATAGAAAAAAATCCCTCAAGGCCTAATCTATCCCCCCCCCCCCCCCCCCATAAGAAACGCACGGAAAGAAAGCGCCACGTCCGCCGTCCTTACTCTTATCACGGACGCTAGTTATGATGACACCGAGACATACGGACGGAATCGACATGATATCGGTAGAGATTTCTCTGATACGTGGGGAGAAGGTGGGTGGGGGGGGGGGGGGGTGGGGGTTGAACCAAACGGGAGTAGTAGTGGGAGGGGGGGGGAGGGGGGATGTGGAACAAGCGAGAATAGTGGGAAGGGGAAGAAGGGGCGTGAAACAAGCGAGAGAAGGGGCGTGTGTGGTAGGCGTGGCTCTGAAGTTTACTTATTATCTCGCGAGTCATTACCGTTTTCTTTCTGTTTCTTTTCTATTTCTCTATGGGAATCACACAGGCGTGTCAGCTTTTAATGAGTGAGCGGGAAAAGATGGTTCTCATGGAAGTGCGTAAACAGCATTAGC
>NC_061842.1:5300497-5302997 GCF_019202785.1 Penaeus chinensis
CAGGTGTACAGCATACCCTGCGGCGGCTGCGATAAAGTTTACATATATCAGACAGAACGAGGCCTCCACGAACAACAAATCGACCAGTACCGCAGCGCCCTCCGACGACATGACAAAAGGAGCGCCTTCGTTGTTCACATCAACACCGACGGCCACCTCGCCAAGTGGTCCCGGGCCTCTATCATAAAACAAGGCCTGTCCCCACGACAAAGGAAGATGGTAGGAGCGGCGTTCATCCATTCAACCAACAAATTCAACATTGCAACAGGGAGCCAGGAACTAGCCAAGGTCGTCGCACGCCTAATTACCGGCATGACCTGACCGCCAGCGAAAAGGCCTTCGGCATATTTGTGTTTTCTTGTTTATGTGTGTTTGAGTGTGTGTGTGTGTGTGTGTGTGTGTGTGTGTGTGTGTGTGTGTGTGTGTGTGTGTGTGTGTGTGTGTGTGAAAGAAATGCTCTGATCCAATATTTATTACTTTAGCGTCGGCCGTAAGTGACGCGTCCCAGTAACAAAAGAGTAAAAAAAACATCCCCACCAATTTATTCAGTAAAAGCATAATTTCTTCCCACACGACCTCCGCCCTAAATGCCTGTAATTCTTGAAAAAAACGAGAAAAAATACAGCATATACTTCTCTCCCCACAGCTGCTATACTGTTCCAATTTTAGAATGTGATATCAGTGGATATTCAAATCGCCTGGACCTATGGTGAAGACTACGCAATATATGCATCGTATTTGTAGGAATGTATGAAGTCATATCCGTCATATTCATGGCGATTAGGAATATGACAAATGCCTGATGTCATTTCTCATTGTCGCCATGACTAATACCGTTACCCATATCTTTATCATCACCGTCATCATTAGATTATTAACATCAATGTAATTACTTTATTTATTGTATCATCATTATAACATCAAAAATCATCCCTCTGAACTGGTAAAACTGAGAAATAATGATATTCAAATAAACTGTGTTAACATTCAATCATTTTGCACAATAAGTAACATATCTGTTTGTCTCGTTCTCTTCAATTATATTTTCCTTGCGAAAGTATGCTGTACTTAATGAATCCACGATATTAGCTTCTAATTGCTTTGCTGCTGTTGTTACAAGACCGTCTGCCTATTTATGTAATAGTCTATCAAACACACGTACAAGTTCTATGCGGTAGGGTATTAATTAGTACATTTGAATGTACAGTGTTCTCGCTGTCAAGTTTCACATCGACTAATTCTGTGAAATGTTTCTTTTTGATACTGAAATAGAGAGAGAGAGAGAGAGAGAGAGAGAGAGAGAGAGAGAGAGAGAGAGAGAGAGAGAGAGAGAGAGAGAGAGAGAGGAGGGAGGGAGGGAGTGCATGTGTGTGTGTATGCGTGAAAGAGAGAGAGAGAGAGAGAGAGAGAGAGAGAGAGAGAGAGAGAGAGAGAGAGAGAGAGAGAGAGAGAGAGAGAGAGAGAGAGAGAAGAAGAAGAAAACAGAGATGAACAGAGAGAGAAGAGGGGAAGAATAGACCGAGGATGAAGAGAAGGAAAAGAAGAAGCAGTGGAAGAAAGGGCAAGAAAATGAAAATAAACAATAATCATCACAATAATAATTGAAAAAAAAAAAAAGAAAATAAAAATGTAAATTCACCCTCAAGAGAGACACAAATAATACAATTCCCACTGATATTCCATCAAGGTCAGAGTGATGGCGACTTTAATCTATAACAACAGCATCCTCATCGAATATTCAGGAACATGTTTCGATATTGAAATGTTACACGCTTCTTGTACTTTTAACTACGAATATTTACTCTGAATTGGAACCCAAGACAATTTTGTCATCTCACAAGGAAACGCTCGACACAGATAGATGTATAGATAGATAGATGGATGGAAAGATATTTGGATGAATAGATGGACATATTGATAGAATAAATAGATAAAGACAAGTAGGGGAGCACAAGTTTTCAGATTGTTATTTGATAAAATATATATATATATATATAATATATATATATATATATATATATATATATATATATATATATATACACACACACACACACCTATATCTGTCCATCGGTCTGTCTGTTTATCTATCTTTTTATCCATCTATCTAGGTCAATCTCTGTCTCTCTCTCTCTCTCTCTCTCTCTCTCTCTCTCTCTCTCTCTCTCTCTCTCTCTCTCTCTCTCTCTCTCTCTCTCTCTCTCTCTCTCGCTCTCGGTCTCTCTCTTTTAGGAGTGGGTAACGAGCCACGACATTAAGGCTTTTTGATATTATGATCATTTTTTTAAATGTCAGCAGCAAACGCAAAAGTTATTTTCTTACCACCGGTGTTGATCATTGTCTACTGTTCTTCTTCCTCCTTTTCCTTTTCTACCTACTTTACTTTGATCGTATTTCTTTTTTCTTATATATGTTTTGATTTATTGTCTTCTTAGCCTTCCTTCTTCTTTTTTCTCATTTTCTCTCTCTTTCTTCTTCATTTCAGATAATTTACTTTTTT
>NC_061842.1:5310497-5317997 GCF_019202785.1 Penaeus chinensis
TGTGCACTGACTCTGCTTCCTTCACGCTTACAGGCAATTCAAATTCCCCCAAAGGAGCATTGTATTGTGGGTTTCTTGCCGTCTTCTCTAAATGAAGATGTTGAAAAGGGTTAACTGCTTTTCTAGGAGAGATGTTCTAGCTTTTTGTGTCCTCTCGACTACAGTGAAACATGATAATATTCGAAACCGCTAATCCATTCTTGACTCATAGTGCTTTGGTACTCGGGAAGATAATGTTTTATATTTTCTTGCAATATATAGTTATTCTTCTATCTCAAGAAAGCTACCATCTCCTCTGTATTACGGGACGAATGTGGCCTTTGAGGACTTTTTCATTAGCCCTACATTCATGCATTTGTATATTCAAGTACTAAGTATTTAAGTGCGATTTTTTTATAGATTTTTACAAAGGTCAACCGTATAAACTAGTTGAATAAAATAGGTGATGAATTATATGCATGATTAAGTATGTGGATGGTTGCATTAAATGTAATAACAGTGTAGTCAGTGTTCATTTTTTGGAAAGTACAAATTCTTTATTTTAAAGTTACAAACTTTGAATGAGACAAATGTTGTTGTTTTTTTCCTTTTCTTTTACCTACGCACTAAGCAGAAAATGTATTTTTGTTTCAATATTACGTAAAAGTTTAGAGAAAAAAAATGGAAGGGCCTAAAAAGTTTGGCACTTCCAACAATTTCAGATTCACTTTCTGGCACCACACCTAAGGTAGCAGCTACATATGTTCATTGTTGAATACAGTGATTTTGTACTCCAGGTGTGAAGGCGACGGACGTGGAGATACGTTGAAATAGGTATCCGAAAATAACACAACTCGATTCCGATGCCGCCTTGGTAGACCCGGACACCTCTCTAAAGATGTAAGCAAAATAATGTAGCATCGCGCGGAATTTCCCCGAATAGTAACAACGACGCACAAAAAAAAAAAAAAAAAGAAAAGAAAAAGCAAAAAGACAAAAAAACAAAACAGTTCCCTCAGGAGAACGTACTCCCTTCAACAACTTAATTTCACAGTAAAACGCGGAGGAAAATTGCCTTATGGAGAGAGAGAACGCGTGACGAAGGTAAGAGCTAATTAAGTTATGCATAATAGAGGAGAAAAAAATATCCACTGAGCTTCTCGTCTGTTCCCCCCCCCCCCTTCTTCCCCCTGCGCCTTGATGTCTCTTAAACATTCTTTCGCTTGCTTCACTTACAGAGAATGTGTGTGTGTGTGTGTGTGTGTGTGTGTGTGTGTGTGTGTGTGTGTGTGTGTGTGTGTGTGTGTGCTCGCGCGCCGGCATGTATTTATATCTATTTATCGGGATCTTTATCTACATCTGTATCTATCTATCTAGTCTATCTAATATATCCATCTATTTATCTATCTATCTACATCTATCTAATCTATCTATAAATCTACTTCCCCATCTACCTAGCTATATACAAACCGCCACACACCTCTACACACACAACACACACCCCTCAGCACCCGCGTAAGAGAAGCAGGTGTAACAGTGACAGTATGGCTGAAAGATATCATGGCTGGTGGGGGAGATACTCGTAGTCTGACAGATACTGTATACATTTACGGTAATCGATCTATCGTACAATTGTGAGATTCGCTGATTTAAAGAATAAAGACAAACAAAAATAAAAAATCAGAATTCAGAGGAAGAGTATGGAAGAGTATGCATCAGTTATCCTATACTTTTAACTGAATAGATGATTCGTGATATTAATAAAAATATCCCAGGAATGCAGTTTACGGGGATTAACCTAAAGGATCATTGACACGTTGTAATTACGATACAATTTGTGTTATAGGTATGTTGTATATGTAAATCTGTATACGCTGAAAAGGTGTGTGTATGAAGCTTAATGTGAAAAAGCAAAGTAAACTTTATCAGTTAAAATGTTTACACACGAGATTGCAAGTGTGACATAGACTTTGTAAGGAGAATATTAAAAGCTAAATCAACATAATGGAATCCTAAAGGATTAAGAAACCAGTATATTGTCATGAACACACCAATGGAAATATTTGTTTAACTCACTAAAAGCGAACTATAAATTTAAAAACATTATAGGAAAACAAGGAATCTGAGTAGTACTGAAGGAAAATGGTATCATATTGGCATGTTGATAGTCAGCTGGATATATAACATTCCTAAGAGCACAATAATGAGAAGGCAAAATTAAGTCAAGAGAGTAACTTCTCCAAGGACATAATACATCCAACTACTTCAGCTGTTCATTTGCCCGACAGTACAACTCATGTGACATGTTTAATTTTAGATCATGACTCCTTGCGCTCTTGTGTTATCTAGGAAAGGAAGTCTAGCTGTTTTGCCTTTTAATACAGAATGCAAATATTTTATTTCTTACAATGTAAAGTAGATCTGATTCTACGGTTACAGTTGCTGGGAGTGAACTTGCAAAATGTAACCAGTTGCATCGTTTTTCCACACTGCAAGGGATTCAAATAAAAAAAGAAGAAAAAAGAACTTTATTCAGAGACTGTAACATGAGTTATGAGTTGAGACATTAGTGTGTTGAGAGGTAATGGTAGTGGTGATGTTAGCATCGAGGGCATGTTCAGACAATGTTACAAAAAGTTGTGTGTTGAAAGGGTCTGGCTTAAGGTAATACGTACAGAAAGAAGAATTGTCTTTTAAAGTTTTCATGTTATTTGTTTTCTGAATAATTATTATTATCAATCATACCTTTAAAAAAATGGTATTGACATCATTATCACTAATAACCGTAAATTTACTTTCATTATTATCGATGTTTTGTCAATATTATTTCTTCTGGCATTCATTTTTTTTTTTTCTGTACATTATGCCAAAACAAGTCTAATGTTTCTTCATTAGTATCTCACTTTCGCTTCATAATTCTCCAATCCTACTTTCCTTTTCTTAAACATGATATTCTGCATCTTTGACAAATCACTTTCCTCTTGTTTAACATTCTCTGGATATCAATGCGGAAATGTAAAGGATATTGTCCCGAGGTAAGTACTTGGTGAGTGAGCGCAGAGCAGTGTATTTTCATTGCAGTATTTTTCAATTCCTCTTTTTACCATTTTAGGTAAAAGTGATCTGAATGATTTGTTGCGGAATATCTGCTTTCTCTTTTTCTTTCTCGCTTCCTTTTTATAATAATTATTTGGAATTGGTTTTAGTCAAGCGGAAGAATTAACATAATTAATAAGAGAGCTAAATGTCAATAAGAATTCGTTTCCCAAGAGTGGAAAGGCTTCAGTATTATATTCATATCTAGCCCCAGATTAAAAGAACTAATTTTAATTTAGTGTTATCCTAGAGATGGAGAGAGTGCGAAAGAGACCGAGACAGAGAGAGAGAGAGAGAGAGAGAGAGAGAGAGAGAGAGAGAGAGAGAGAGAGAGAGAGAGAGAGAGAGAGAGAAAGAAGAGAGAGAGAGAGAGAGAGAGAGAGAGAGAGAGAGAGAGAGAGGAGAGAGAGAGAGACAAAGAGATAAAGAGAGAAAGAGACAGAGACAGAGACAGAGAGGCAAAGACGGGGGAGAGACAGATTTATATACAGAAAAAAACAAGGATATAGTTAAACGACAAAAAAAAAAAAAAAAAAAAAAAAACGAAATCAAGAGAAACAGAGGAGATCCCCTTCCACCATCTACTAAATCTTCACTCAACCCTCCCCACCCCCCTTCCGCCTCCCCCCATTCCCCGTTCCCTCGCCGATGCATCATGACATCCCGAGCGGTACGACGTCAGCTGACTGTGACTTTTGTTCCCGGCGAATGAGGTGCCTAATCCCCCCCGTCTTCGCCGCCGCCGCCGTCACCTGCCTCTGTTTACTTGCGTCTGTGATAACCCCTTGGAATAACTTTGTTTTGCTAGCGATGACACTTAGGCTGGGGTTTGTTATCTATTTTTTTTTTTTCTGTCTGTTTGTATGTGTTTCTTTCTCTCTCTCTCTTCACTTTATTTCTCTTTCACTTTCAGTTTCTTCATGTTCTTTTTCTCTTTCTTTTTATTTATTTTTCTGTATCTGTTTCTCTCTCTCTCTCTCTCTCTCTCTCTCTCTCTCTCTCTCTCTCTCTCTCTCTCTCTCTCTCTCTCTCTCTCTCTCTCTCTCTTTCTCTCTTTCTCTATCTCTCTCTCTCTCTTTCTCTCTCTCTCTCTCACACACACTCTCTCTCTCTCTCTCTTTCTCTGTCCTTCTCCCGGGCGGTGTTAAACGTCGGTCTGACAGAAAGAGATTTCGCGGGGACACGGCAGCTGCAATAATATTGGTAGGACTAGAAGCTAAATACCACGATAACCTTCGAGTGGTAAAATGATACCTTGGCGAGTGATTGTGTCAGAAGCAGTCAGCTGGAGAATCAGTTACGAAAGGTTTTGGGTACGTGTTTACGAAGAGCGTGATCGTGGGGGTCATTCTGCAAGGTTGCCCGTGTCAGCGGCTGAGAAATTGGAGACTGACCGAAGCTACGATACTTACTGATATCGACGGTCACCCAGTTACAATGGACTACGGTCCGAGAAGGAAGAATAATCTGTACAATAATTTGAAGCAAATGTAGCGAAATATGCTGGAAATAAGTAATGAAATATGTAAGAACAGGAAAATAAAGTTCTTAGAAAGGAGAGTGACAGAGAGAGTAGGTACCAGTTGATATGGTGTCCCTGGTAAAGAGTAGGTGGTAGGCAGGGAATGAGTCACTAGCAGGAGATATATGTCAGGATCACTTGACAGGAAATGAGGATAACCATATATTAAATAAGGTCAATGGTGTAATGTTACACGCACACTCACATACCAATTACGAACACCTACTCAAACACACACACACACACACACACACACACACACACACACACACACACACACACACACACACACACACACACACACACACACACACACACACACATGCTATTATTTTATAAACAATTTAATCAAGTAGTTAATTATCACATATGTCATCTGTCTAGTATTACATTGCACAGAGTACATATGCACATGCATAATGTTATATATATATATATATATATATATATATATATATATATATATAATACATATCTATGAATCTATCTACTATTTATATATCTATCTATCTGTATAATATGCACACACACACACACACACACACACACACACACACACACAGTCAAACACACACACGTGTGTTTGAGAGTCTCTCTCTCTCTCTCTCTCTCTCTCTTTCTCTGTCTCTCTTTCTCTCTCTCTCTCTCTCTCTCTCTCTCTCTCTCTCTCTCTCTCTCTCTCTCTCTCTCTTCTCTCTCTCTCTCTCTCTCTCTCTCTCTCTCTCTCTCTCTCTCTCTCTCTCTCTCTCTCTCTCTCTCTCTCTCTCTCTCTCTCTCTCTCTCTCTCATCATATCACTCTCTTCCACTCTCCCTCTTTCATTCTCATCTTTCCCTTTTCTCCATCCCTCACTCTCATCAAAATACTTATTTCCTCTCTCTCTCTCACTCTCATCATAACACTCTCTCCCTCTTTCATTCTCTCTCTCCCATCTTAACATTTTCTCCCTCTTTCCCTCTCTCCCTTTTTCATTCTCTCTCCCCCACTCTCATCATAACGCTCTCTACCTCTCTCCACTCTCTCTCTCTCTCTCTCTCTCTCTCTCTCTCTCTCTCTCTCTCTCTCCTCTCTCTCTCTCTCTCTCTCTCTCTGTTTGTTTTTTTTCTCAAGTGTGCCAGGGATTTGCCCGAACACAAAACCTGCAAACAATTCCTTTCTGTGAACCATAAAGCCTGGGAAGGAGGTTGCACGACACAGGCTTCAGACACGTGGTTCGGAAATTCGACTTTTAGTAAAAATAAATGTCAAAATGCGGAAATTAGATGTGAATATGTAAGAAGCAAAGGAAGGAGGAAAATGGCGAAAAATTTAAAAAAGAGAGATGCTGAAGCGAAAAAGGGGGAAAGTAAAAAAGAAAAGAAAAAAAAAGGATATTCGAAAAAGATTAAACATTTGCTTTAAAAAAAAAAAAGATAAAACGAATGGACAGAACGAGAAAAAATGGCAACAAAAAAAACAAAAAAAACAGAGAGGAAAATAAAAAAGTCTGAAACAAAACACAAAATGTGAAGTTTATCTTATGAGAGAAAAATGTAAAACGAATAAAATACGAGAAACGAGAGGAAAGTAAAACGAAAAAATGTGTGTAGGATTTCACTGGAAGATAGAAATACGAGAATAACGAATTGGAAGAAGAGTAAGGAAGGAAAAGACAACAACCAAAGATTTTATTGCAAATTAACGGCAGGGAGCGAGAAAATGAGAAAGAAAATGTCACAGGCAAATACAAAAAAAAACAAAATAATGTTGACAAATTTATGATAAGTCAAAATCAAGGAAACTTATTGAAGATTAATCAGAAAATTTGATACTATTAAAGACATACATAATTCTATGATAAGATAAGCAGATAGGAAAACAAAACTCAAAAGAGGAAAGAATTTATACGACAAAAGTTATGATATCTGACAACAGACATTTCGATAAATTGATATTGATGTTAATCATTATTTCTTCTGATAATCTTTTTAGGAGGGAGGGGGGGAACTGTCATGTGGCATCAATAGGATTTTGTCTTTTTTTTTTCTTCAAATAAACAACTTTGGATAAAAGTCCTCGATCATTTCAGAAAGCTTTACTAATCTCATAGCCCGCAGTGAAACAAGGCTAAGAGGATATACACTTTAATTTAATTTTATGCTTATACAAAAAATCAAAGAAGAAAGATCCATGTATATAAGAGACTTTCTGTGCATCTTATAAAAAATATCAGCTGCAAAAAGGGAAAGAGAAAATGATGACAACACACACAATTTACATTTGTATATCTTATACGTGTATGCACACACACACACACACACACACACACACACACACACACACACATATATATACATATATATATATATATATATATATATATATATATATATAAGGAAGGATGATATTATGAATTAAATGCTTTAAGCGGGGTAATATATGTTCGTATGCAAATAAAAGGATTGTTCGACGTGGCATATTAAGTGGAATAGAGTGATATAAATTCATGAAGTAATAATAAGTTTTAAAAAATGGGGATGTTCTACCTACTAGATATGAAGTACACGGAAATGATACACCTGCTAATAACATAATGATAATGTTTTATGAATATGGAAATAAATAATCACAACAATGTTGGTTATGGTAATTATAAAAGTGACGATATTAAGGATGAGAAAAACAACAAGAGTACTAAAAATGATGTACAATAACGTTTTATTTCGGTTTCATTTTGTGCTTCGAAACACCGTCATTGCTTCTCAACTTCGGACTTGCTGTCGGTACATCGATTTGGTTGAAATGAAGAGCACGACCCATTCAGGTGGCAGGCCATTGTCAATTCCTTTAATGGTGGCCTTCTTCATGGGGCTTCAGAAAGGCTCTATTAGGTTCCCTTGCTGCCTCTGACCGTGGGATGGCCCA